>NC_028646.1:5653815-5688574 GCF_001406875.1 Solanum pennellii
GTGTGAAGAAATCCGATTCTGCCTGGGACTTGCGCAACCTGTGACGGGCCGTCGTGCCTGCGACGGTCCGTCACGATGGTCGTCGCAACCTCCCAAAATCCAGGTGGACTGTGACGGCCCGTCACACCTGTGACGGTCCGTCCTGCACCTCCGTCCTGACGGTCAGAGACTCGTTTCCCGTACCAATTTCTCAAGAGTTGAAGTGTTTTGCAACGGGAGCTTACGACGGCTCGTCGTGGATGTGACGGCACGTCCTGCAGGTCCGTCACCGATTACAGAGAGTCGATTTTCAGTACCCAATTTCAGAATTTCTAAGTATGCTGAAACGAGACCCTGCGACGGTCCGTCGTGCCTGTGACGTTCCGTCGTGGGGTCCGTTTCCTCAGCCAATTTTCCAGAAATAAAATCTGCTGCTCAAAACGACTAAACAGGTCGTTACATGGTCAAATTCGATTTTTGCATGAGATGCAAAGCATTGAAGAACAATAGAGAGGAAGTTGTAGTGAATTTAAGATTGTTATACGCATATTTGCTTCCCCAACTCCATGTTCAGACAAACTAACTTGAACTTAAGCCGTTTAAAATCCATATTTAAGGTTTAAACTTGATATTTTTACTTGAAAATAGATTTGTTAACTATCAACCCAAATAAAAATAACCTAATAGTGTAAGAATTATATAGATACTAACTAGTTAAACTCTTTTTATATATTCTATCCATGAACCAATATATATGATGCAATTTATCTAAGTATAGAGTTTAATAAATATGAGGAAGACTTTGTAATACTCTAATATTACCTTTAAAATGATGAGTTCATCTTTATACTCTTTTTGTCAAATATATTAGACTCAATATAAATAAAAATATTGATAATATGATTAAATATTTATCAAATAAAAAAAATATAATCGAAATAATAATTCAAAATTAAAGTAGGAATCACAAGTTATTTAGGAATTGTTATTTTGATATTTATTTTTTGTCCTAGTTCATATAGGAATAGATTTTCTAGTCCAAGATTAATTTGGTTTCTTCCTATTATATATTATAATAGAGAATGTTGTTAGTTATTTGAATAGAAAGATTAGAAAGAACGTGGATAGAGAAATAGAACATTCTAAGTTTATGAATAAACCATTTTCCTTTATTCGCCACTAAAATCATTGTTTTGTCTTATTTGATTTTCCAAACATAAGCCATGGACTTATCAAAACAAAATCTCAATCAATAAAACCCTAGAAATTTTGAACCAACGTTATCTCACAAGCTCTTCTTACGACGTAATTACCCTTGTTCAAGGCATGAATAATCTTGTGGTTGAGCTTGATAATATGGAGAAAAATGTCATATTCAAGTGCCAATGGGCGTTATGAACTTGATCGATCGATGATGGAAAAAATCCAGATAAATATACAAGAGATATGTTGAATAATTGTGTACAAAAGTAAAAAAACAAATACATTCAAGGATTTACGAGCTCATCTCCTCGATGAGCTCGAACAGGCTTTTCCTAACGAGGTGAAAGTCTATAGGCTAGTAAAACGTTTGCTTTAGGCCCTAAGATGTTTTAATAGTGAATTATGATTTTACTAGTCAATTTGTATGGAAAGAATAAAGATTATAGTGAATCTACTATGTTGTTGTTATAAATTTAGTTCAGAACATAGATATATAAAATACAATATTTAGATATGTAGTAATTTCTATCTATCTTATTCAAGAACTACAAAAATGGAGCCTCGAAAACATGTTCATCAAACAATAGATAAGTGTAATATCTATCTATCTGCTTCAAGAACTACAAAAATAGAGCCTCGACATTAGATGCCAGTGTAAGAGATGAACGAGTTTTGGACCAGCAAAATTAGAAATGGCTAATATAGCTTGAAGAAAAATTGACAGTAATTACAATTGTGTTGTGTAATAAAGAAAAGTAATAGAAATTGATATGAAGATAAATTGTTTAGGGATTGCTTTAAAATAAAACAAATATTTAACGACCATTTGAAAGAGATAAGAAACTTAAATAAATGAAATAAACTTGTAATAATTTGTTTATTAAAAGAGATTAACCGATGTTATTTTTGATGAAAGAATCAAATATGAAGAAACCTTACCCCTAGAACAAGAACCAGGTTCTTGTAATTTTGTCGTAACACAATAAAACAAAGATTTATCGTGGAAACCTTCCTAACTCAAGGAAGGTAAAAACCACACCGAAGTTTTCTATTAATTCAAGATTTACAACTCAGTTAATCAATGAATCTAACTTTAAACTTGTACCCTTTTCGATTAACTATAATTGAAAACTCTCCACTCAACAAGAAGTCAAACTCGCTTCTTGTTTACAAAAGCTCTCAACTCTTGTTAACTCTAACCACCCAAGAAGTCAAACCCACTTCTTGTTTACAATTCTCACAACCTCTCTCCCAAGAAGTCAAGCCCACTTCTTGTTACAATTCTCTCAAGACTCAACTCCCAAGAAGTCAAACCCACTTCTTGTTACAAATCTAGGAATTATTACAACTCAATAATAAACCTAGAACAAATCAATAAAGACTAATAACCCTAGACTTTAATTGATCAAACTTCAATATCCAATAGTTCTGAGTGGAACAGGTTTCGTGAACCTAGTCCTTGTTTTACTGTGATGAAGGTGAACCTGGTCCTTGCGTTTCTGTGACGAAGACCTGCGTTTTTTCTCCAGAAAATACTGCTCTCAAGATGATATATTTCGTGAATATGCAATACCTATTGTTTTGGCTTTGCTAGAAAAATTCTATCGATTTTTGTGATTGCAAAGACACTTTTTTCCTTCAACTTCTTGATCCTTTTATAGATTTGATTTGCCTTCAACTTCTACAAGGAAAGGAATTACAAATCCTTTTCCTTCTTGAACTTGTCTATATTTACTTCTTTCCATATTTGACTTGAATTGTAATTTCTTTATTTCTTTCCTTCTTTGGCTTGGATTGCTACTTTTTTATTTCTTTCCTTCTTTGACTTGATTGTTACTTTTTTATTTCTTTCCTTCTTTATTTATTTCCATATTTGTTTCCTTCTTTTCTTCTTTACAATTCTGCACTTTTTCTTCTTTGCCTCAATACTTTTTCTTCTTCGCATCAATCTCTCATAATTGTACACATACAACACCATGCCTCACTTTATCAATCATCAAAACTACTTTATTTGTTCTCCTACTTCCCAACAAAATACCTGGCGGTGTCTCGCAACTTGATCTCGATGATGATCGGAGATTTCATTTCTAAATAGAAAGTGGCTTGAGTAGCGATCTTAGTATTAGATTTGGGTTCCGTCGGGAATTAGAGGACACGCTAGGTTTGGGTTCCGCTAGGAGAAGATGAGGGAGATGGGAATAGAGGTCTACTACGATGCTAGGTTTAGGTGATTTAGACCGACTAAAGTCCAAAATTTTGTATCAATAGATAATTTGTATTTATATAGAGATATGTTATAACACCTGGGTCTTAGAAAGAGTTAAATCACGACTTCCAAATTTCAAATTCATCCATAAAATTTAGTATATTGACTTTTTGTTTGAGCTCTTAGAGATTTGTGATAATGGGGTTTTTTGAGTTTTAAGGTGAGGGATATTTGTACTGAATTTTGGTTTACTTGTTGGGTTAATTAATCTAAGGGAGTTTGAAAGAAATCAATCGATTCTAGGCGAGTTAGGGCAAAAAATCGAAGAAGTAAATTAGTCAAATTCTGGGTTTGAGATGGTGTGGCGTGCCCATATAGCGCCAGGGGTCCTAGCGCAATGCGCCATCCGTGTGCCCAATCAGACCCAGTAAATGGGGGTCTGCTCCTGTCACGCCCCGAGCATACTGGCACTCGAGAACAATAGTTGACCCTAAGCGAACCCTGGCCTGACTTAATTCCTACCAGAAGATTTACTTAACATAAAATGTACATAAAGACAATCTTAAATGAAATGTCTGAATTGTTAAATTGAGAATATCTTAAAATAACATTCAACTTAGCCAAAGTGTCAACTCAAGTCTCAACATAAAGGGATGAAAACGAAAAGACTAATGAACTAATAATATCTGACTTACTAGGAAGCCTCTAGAGGGATGCCAGGAAAAGACCCTTGATCATCCTAACAACAAAAATGATAAAACATGATAAAAGGGATCCTCCGGAAAGCAAGGAGGCTCACCAAATGACTCAGAATACTTAGTTGGATCAACGAAGCGCTGGATGTTGATCCTATTTACCTGTATCTGTATCATAAAACGATGCGGTCCAAATGATGTGACTACATTGAATGTACGAGCATGCGAGGAAAATTCTAAAACAAGATATAAGTCTGAAAATGAACTGAAAAAAACTTACCTCGCCTCACCTCAACTCTAGTCATTTCAATATAAAACAGAAATAAGGATACAATACAAAGAAAAGCTTCAAAACATGAAGATAATAGCTCAATGTATAAAAAAATACAATAGTGTTTAGTTTTTTATATAAAAACACAAGTAACTCTGTGGGAGATTCTCTAACCGACAACCATCACTATGAGCTATGTGATGATACAATTGCCTCATGCTGTTGGGGTTATCCTATACCTTGACGAGGGTATAAAACCTACTACTAAGTGAATCCACTAATCTATGCTAAAAGTTTAAGGAATCATCTTAAATGTATGACCTTTCTCCACCCATGTTGGCTACACGTTTTATGAAGACTTTGAATTATCTAAATTCAAACTCGTCCCCATATTGGTGCTCAACAATTCTCCCAAAATGTAACTAGATCATATGTTTAAATAAAACTATTTCTATGGTTTGATATTATTACTCAAAAACTAGCTCAAAAGCTTTGTTGGAACTCGGTGTTCCCTCTCTTGTTTAATGTGAAAATATTTACTCTTTGGGAATACTTAGTTCTAAAATCTTATGAAGAAAATGAACTTCACTCTTACTCTTACTCAACTCGATGCTCAAGTCTTAAAACAAGTTTTAAACATTTGTAAAAGACTTTTCAAAAGACTCTAACAACTCTTTAGACTTGGCTCTTAACTTTCCTTGAATTTGAATTTATGGATTCAAGGTTATGATTTATGTTTATGGATAATTTTTAGACGTATAGAAGTCATTTAGAGTAGTTAAAATCAATAGGAAGTGATAAGACACTAAGAGAACTTAGACGGGCTAAACGACAAAAATCGGGAGGGGGCAAACGTCCGGGACGCATTGCTGGTGCGGGACACCAACCTCAAAGTTCAGGGACTCAATTATGGCGCACCTCTAGGGAGCCGCCCCAGCCATTTCCCAGGAAAATTTGACAAATTTTTCAACTCTTTTTTTGTCTTAATTCAACTAAATTCAGTTTATTTTCTCAATTTCTCTTTAGATTCAGATACCCAAAACATGTACACAAGAATATAATCAAACACAACTCTAAAATCGATATGATTCCCTCAAAAACTCATTAATCACATCTTAACTCAAGAACGAAAGTCAATTTCAAGAACACATTTCAGAACATCAAACCTTCAACTTTTGTAACACCCCGAAAATCTAATGACCTTTAGAGTCTAACATGTACTTTAGTAGCCTAAATGGAGCTAACCGTAAAGATTAGAATTCTAAAATAACCTCCATAAGTTAGTACTAATGGTTTAATCCCTAAACGTCAAGGCATAGCCCTCCCAAGGATCCCACAAGGGTCCTTGAAGAGGACCAAGGGACTGCCTAAAAAGATGTCAAAGACAACATGACTCACGAAAGGGGCACTCACGCCCCTTCGGTTAGACCTCTCTCCGTCGGTGGGGTCTAGTGAGTTACACCTGAACCTTGACCAAGATTACCAGCCTCAGACCCAACCCACGAGTGAACAGTACGGTCCGTGGGTTCATCCACGCCTTGTGGGTGGGGGTCGTGGATGGGGTTTGTCAAACTACTAAGATCTCAGCTAAAGGTGCAGTGTGGGGACGATTTATATTAGTTATTTATACATATATAAGTAGTTATTAACTATTAGCCACTTCTTTAACACCTCATAACTCACAAGAATCAAACTAGAAACTACCTTCCTTTTCCAAAGTTCCTCTCTCTAAGACTCCATTAAAGAGCAAGGTCAAGGTCAAGATAGGGGTTCAAGAAACAAACTTTCTTCTCCAGTTTCTTGTGTGAAATCAACCTAAAGTATGGATATTTTTCATCTTTGGTTGCTATCACCCAAAAAGCCCCTTTAAACTATGTTTTAAGACTTCCAACTCCCCAAAAAACCTAGGGTTTCAATCTATCATGGTGCTTCTTCCAAAACGATATCAGTTGTTTAATTATGATTTATTATGGTCGATTATGATGATTTATGATTGGAATAATGGAGTATTGTTGGATTATGATGAAAATCTTTCTTAGACCCATGATTCCCCATCTTTCTAAATGAAGAACTATGGTGTGGCTTGATTAACTATGGGAGCTTGAAAATTTGATTATGTTTACATTTATTATGTTGTTGAATCATGATATCCCTATGTCTAATTTGGTATTTCTAAAAGTTATGGTTTATCTTCACTCATATCCTTGAAGGGAATACACGATTGATGAGGATTGCATATGAACTCATGATTCACTTAAATAGTGATGATCCTATAACTATTGTGTAGTTGTGGTATTGATTGCAAGATCCTTCTCCCCTTACCCTTACACATGACTATGTATGATATATTTAAGAGTATGATAGTATTGTGGTGTTGAATGAAAGGCTATTCTCATGAACACACTATTAAAAAAAAGTAAAAGGTTTACTCACATGTTGATAGTTCTAAGGTTGAGAGGACATTCTCACCTAATCAATCCATGAGCTATTAGGATACCGTGTTGGTTTAAGTGCCTAGTGTATTCTTACTTGAACATGAACTTAAGTAAAGACTTAATATGAATCTTAAAGGGACATATGTTTAGCCCCAAGTGGATATGAATATTAGATGGAAGCTTTTACGTTAGAAAGCCCAGCTTCCCAAAATAAGTTATCTCATGAGATGGAAACCTTTTACGTTAGAAAGTCCAGATTTCTAGGTTTCTAGTAGCAATCTTCTTATCTCATAACTATGTGCCCACATATGTCTTTAGCTAGTGAATCCACCTAAAAGCTAATTATGTTAGTTCTACCGTAGGCAAGTAGGACACCTCTTTTCGGTGTGGGGGTAAAACATCAGATTTCATGTTGCTCACATGTTCTATGTTGGTTAAGGCTAAATTTCCCTATATGATAAGGGAAATTTCCCAATATGGATTGGGGGAGGGAAATGGCTAAAAAAAATTAATTTGAATTGTTAGTTTCACACTTATTGAGGAGATTAATTTTAAGATGATTATACATTATCATTTTTAAAAGAATGTGTATCTGATTTAATTTTTTTAAAATATGATATATTTTTTAAAATTGATATTCTATTGTAATATTTTTAAAGTAGAGATAAAATATGTATAGGTGATAGTTAAGTATGTGTAGCTAGGTAGATTTTCCTAATAAAATATGACTAGTATTTGCTAACGTGGTTTGGCTGGTAGCTTGTATGAGTAATAGGACAACTAATATTAGAATCTTTCGTCATTCATTGCTTTGGGATGGATGAAGGGAGAGCAGGGGTGAATTGAGCGCGTTGAATTAAATTTAGGCGAGTTAAAATGAATCAAGACCCAATCCAACTTAACATGATCCAAATCTTTTTGGGTAAAAATGGATTGAGTCAAAACAGGTTAAGTAACAGACTAAAATCCAACCTGTCCAATTTTTTACTAAGTTTAATAGTTTTATTTGTTATTTTATAAGCTTTTAGTATTAATAAAAAATTTCTTTATTATAACTATATATAACATATAAACTCAAAAAAGAAGCTTTTTCAAAATATATTTTGATTTTCTCAAAAATTTAGCTAACAAATAGGCG
This sequence comes from Solanum pennellii, assembly GCF_001406875.1. Classification (NCBI taxonomy): domain Eukaryota; kingdom Viridiplantae; phylum Streptophyta; class Magnoliopsida; order Solanales; family Solanaceae; genus Solanum; species Solanum pennellii. Next base: position 5,661,743 of record NC_028646.1, read on the forward strand.
GGTCAATAGCCAACCGAAACTTAAATAAATGGATCGGTTTCAGGTGGATTGGGTTTGATTTTACCACCCCTACACATAAGGTGATAACATATATTTTATCTCAAGATAAAATGGTGTGATTATGTGCAAACAAAAGTTTCACATTAGAATTTAAAGAATAAAATAAAAAGAAGCTACGTAAGAATATTAAGAGAAAATTAACTATGTAATCATAATACTTAACATAATTAGTCAAAACAACAACAGTTTGAAATATTTATCTAAAATGTCAAGATGACAATATTTTCAAAAATAATTTATATTCAGATTTTATTATTTAAAATTAATTTTATTTATCAAAACAGTCCATCATTGGACAAATTCTAACCAATAACCTATTAAAAAAAACAAGAGATAATGTACAAGTACCATCTCAACCTATGCGCGAAATCTCAGAGACACACTTATAGTATATTATGGTCCTATTACCCCCTGAACTTATTTTATTAATAATTTTCTAGCCCTTTTCAGCCTACGTGACACTATCTTGTGGGCCCAACGCTGGTTGACTTTTTTTTTCAAGCTAGTGCCACGTAGGCCGAAAAGGGGTAGAAAATTACTTATAAAATAAGTTCAGAGGGGTAATAGGACTTTAGTATAGTATAAGTGTGTCTCTGAAATTTCGGACATACATTGAGGAGAGTACTTGTGCATTTTCCCAAAAAACAAATACAAAACTAACCATTAAAATTCTTTCCATATCTTACATGTTTTCCACCTTTCTCGTATCTCAAGTAAGGATCTTATTTTTTCCACCTTTCATGTTTTCAACTTCTCTTTCTTCAATTTTTTTGGTCAATTAGAAGCACAAATTATTCAAAGTCCTGTTAGATTATTCAATGAAATCTCTATTTTAATTCAAGGAATTTCTTTGTTGGTAATTTCGTTTAATTTATGCAGATTTTTTTTGGGCTTTGATATTTTTACCTTGTTATAAGATGATATAAAGTAGTTGTGGCAACCTTGCTGTGTGTTTTATAGTCACTATTGCAACCTTGTTGTAGTAAGGGAAAAGACATTTGGCCAGAAGAATTCTGGTTGGTTTTCTAAAGTTATGAAGTTATACTTCTATTACTTTAAAAGCTATTTTTTTTTCTCAAATCACATTGTTGAACTTTTTTCCCCCATAATTTTAATGTTTTGTATTTTTTTTTTGTAAGACATTTTTTATATTTATGTATATATTCTCTGCAGTTTTAATCATAACAGTATTAGCAAGATAAGTTTGATGAAAATATAATATATAAAATTGTGATAAATATATTATAACAAACTAATTTGGTATACATTTGACGTTTGGCATATAAAATGATATTGAATACATGCTGAATTTAGTTTGAATACAACTTATTATATGTTTTATGTTTCACCAAAAATGTATTTTATTACTAATATATAAAATTGTGATTAATACATTATAAGAAGGGAAACACAAACTAATTTGGTATTCATTTTTACAATATGATATTGAAATACATGTCGAATTTAGTTTAAATATAACTTATTATATGTTTTATGTTTCACCAATAATGTATTTTACTACTAATATATAAAATTGTGATGAATACATTATAACAAGGGAAATACAAACTAATTTGATATTCATTTGGCGTTTGGAATACAATATGATATTGAAATACATCCTGATGTTTGGGATACTAACTAAAATTGAAAATACATTCAAAATTTGTTTTGATTACATCTTATTATATGTTATGTTTTCACCAAAATTGTATTTTGCTACTAATATATAAAATTGTGATGAATACATTATAAGAAGAGAAATACAAACTAATTTGGTATTCATTTAGCGTTTGAAATACTAAACCATATTGAAATGCATCCTGATGTTTGGAATACTAACTAATATTGAGGAGTCCGGAACTAAAAAGGTAAAAAAATTATCAAAAATTTCAAAAGGGCATATCAATTTTTTTAACCAAAACGGCAAAATCGCTCACGAAATAGCGATTTTGTCCGCCAGAAAAAGCAAAATCGCTGCTGTAGCACCGATTTCTTAAATTTGCTTTTTTTAAAAAAAAAAAATTAAAACAAGTCGCTCCAGATGGAGCGATTTTCAAAATTAAAATTTTTGTTAATTATTTTTTTTATTGGCAGCGACTTACATTAAATTTTTTTTTTGCTTTATTTAAAAAAAATAATTTAAAATCATATTCCAAATCTCCCCATTTGAGAGCTGATTAACCTGCCTAATAGATTCTCATCAATAGGTTCCGCTAGGTATTATGATTAGTTTTAACATTCATTAATTTCATTTTGTTCTTCAAGTAGCTTTGATTTCAAAATTTATCATTCGTAGAGTTAAAGATTAATGTTACCAAACACTAGAAGATTAAATGCAGAGTCTAATGATCTTGTTATTTATTACTCATATTTGAGAAGGAGGCAGAGCTTATACTATGGTTATTTGCAAAAAAAAAAATAATGTAAGTCGCTGCCTTTTCAGCGACTTATTAAAAAAATGATTAAAAAATATTTAATTTTGAAAATCGCTCCATCTAGAGCGACTTGTTTTAAATTATTTTTTTTAAAAAAAAAAGAAGCAAATTTAAGAAATCGCTGCTACAACAGCAATTTTGCCTTTTCTGGCAGACAAAATCGCTACTTTGTGAGCGATTTTGGCGTTTTGGTTAAATAAAAATTTGATATGTCCTTTTGGAATTTTTAATAATTTTTTTACTCTTTTGGCTCCGAACTCTAATATTGAGATACATCCTGAATTTAGTTTGAATACAACTTATTATATGTTTTATGTTTTCACCAAAAATATATTTTCAGTATAAATAAATAATGATCTGTATTAACATAAAACTATTTCAAACTTTTAGCTCAACTACAACAACTAAATTAAATCCAATATTTAATTGAATCCAAAATTTACTACAAGGCAACAGATATTTAGTATACAGTTCTAAATTTCTTTATGAATTTTAATTAATAGTTGAATTTATTGGTATACAAAACAGTGTCTATATTTAAAAAAGAAAGAACAACTGCCAAACTTAAAAAAATATACACTTTCAATGAGGAACTTATTGGACACGAATATCTCATATTGTTACTACTTACATTAAACTTATGTGATATAAAATATTGTATGCATTGAAACAAAAATAAAACAACTACGAAACTATAGATAATCAAACAATTTTCAATCGTTCTGCATCAAAGATTTCACTGGTTTAAAACATCCAAAAAAAACTAAAATATAAAATCATATAAAGATTTCACTGATTCAAAATAATCAACAAAAACACAAAGACCTGATGTACGAATATATTATCCAAACAAATAAAATAATCAACAAAAATAAAAATAATTGATGTCAAATTTTTTTGAATTTAATGGAACTGATGAAATTATAGTCGTGAATTTGAAAACATTGGTTTCAAGAATATGCCGAATTCAACTTGTTGAAGTTATGAAGATTATCAATTGAATTATTCGGAAGACAAAATTATTTTTTGCAATTCTTTTTTTTGGAATTCTTACGAATAGAGGGCAAAAAAATGCTCGAAAGAAAAAAGGGGAAAAAATGACAACATTTGCTCTCTAAAACGTAACTGATTTTTAATTCAAATCGTTTTTCCATTTTTGAAATTTTTTGTTCTATGATTTTCTCTATTCTGTAATTAATTATTTGTATTCTTTCTACCATCAATCTAAGTCAAATGATATTCACTTTGACAAACAACATAATTACCAGAGCAGCATTTGGTAGGAAACTCGAGAATCAAGATGAATTTATCGGTACCTTGAGAAAAAGTTGATCTTGCAGGTGGATTTGACTTGCCAGACACATTCCCTTCACTCAAATTTCTCCATCCTCTAACTGGTGCAAAGGCTGCAATGGAGAAAATACATCACCAAATCGACAGGATTTTAGAAAGCGTTCTCCTAGAGCTTAAAGCTGCAAGGAAAGTAACAATCAATCATAAGGACAAGATGCACAAGGAAGATCTTGTAGATGTACTATTGAGAGTTCAAGAAAGTAGTGACCTTGAAGTTCCTATCACAACTGACACAATCAAAGCTGTCATTCTGGTATGTTTTAGAAAGTTCAGAAAAATGGTGATATTGATATACAACAAATTTGTTCGAGTGATAATCCAGCAGATTTATTCATCAAATTTTTACCAGTCTCAACTCTCGAGAAGATGGTGAAAAATATTGGAATGTGCAGACTTAAGCATCTGAATCGTGGTCTTAATCAGGGGGAGTAAAATATGTACTGCACTCTTTTTTCCCTTAATCTAGGTTTTGTCCCACTTGGTTTTCCTAGAAAGGTTTTTAGTGAGGCAGCAAGCAATGCATATTTTGAATATCTATGTAAATTCTTGTTTTTTCAACTTTTCTTTAACATGAACATCCAAGTTGGAGTGTTGTAAAACTAAATGGATGTCATGTGGGTCACCCTTTAAGTGTCATCACTTACCATACAATAATGATGCCATGTGGAGCCACCAACTTTTGAGGTGTCATCACTTGGCCGAGTAGATAACTTCTCAATGGCCAAATGTTAGTTTATATATTTCTATTTAGCTATAAATAACCATTGTTTTCATTCACAAAGCAAGAGGTAAGAAAATTTTAATATATATTATGCTCTCTCTTTATTTATTCTTCTTATAATTAATATTAGTTTGTTCAGCTAGTTACTCCATCCGTTTCACAAAGAATGACCTGATTAGACTTGGCAAGGAGTTTAAGAGTATAAAGAACATTTTTGTATCTTTTGGTCCTAAATTAAAGTTAGGTTAAATGTACAAAATTGTCCTTTGATCCTGTGGCCTTAAATATGTCACGTGGAAAGCTTATTTTAAAATGTTACAAAAAAAATATTCTTTTTGAAGCAGACTAAAAAGGAAAGGAGGTCATTCTTTTTTAAATGGAGGCAGTATTTTATAACAGTGTACATATATTATGATTTAAAAAACAAATTAGTCTTAAAATAATTCTTTTAAGCGTAAACTATTTTAATGAATTCTTTTATCTTCTATCAGTAATTTGTTACATATGTTATGACATTAAATATTGTTATGTTGTAAATATTGAAATGTGAATGTCATGTAGCAAATTCACACTTCATGACTTTTACAGATTTAAGCATGACTTTAAAAGATTTCTTTCATGACTTTGAAAGATTACAAACACACTCCTACCTTATACATATTCTACTTATCGTATGAAGTTGTATACATGCATTGAAAGATTGAAAGAAAAACATTACTATTCTTTCTCTACATTTCTTTGTTATTAAATTTCTTATACTGTATTTATAACACACAATCAACATGAAGACTCTTATAAGGTATATTTCAACAATATAACTATTTTTATTTTCATATTCTAAGCACAAATATCCATTAATAATTTTTTTTCTTACATCACCTCATCCTCTACCCAGGTACCCCAAACCTACCACCCACCCCTACCCAGTCACACCTCAAGTTTTTAAAAAAGTTTTCTTTTTCAAAATTTTTTTTATACAATACCACCGTGTATCCCGACACCCTCCCTAGAAAGTTACTTTTAAAATAAAATATTTTTTTTCTTTTCTCACTCTCTTTACTTCCAAAAAAAGGTTTAATAAATTTTTTTTACTGAGTGAGTGGGTAGTGAGGTGTGAGGCTCTAGGGGTACAGGATAGAGGATAAAGTTAGGGTGATAAGAAAAAATATGTATTTAAAAAGGAAAAATAAAGTTTTTTTATCTTCTTAAATTGCTAAATTCTAAACAATTAATTATTTTAATGTTCTTAAAAAAAAACTCTATTGCATATATCTATGTGTACGCACCACGTCAATAGAAAATTCTACATAAAAGAAGTGTTTTAAATTCACTTTATCAAGTAGAGAGATGTTTTTAAGGTTATTAATAGTTGGAGGACTAAATTAATAATTTACTACAAGCTTAAGAGTGTTTTCAATATTTATCTCATTTATATACGTATACAAGTGACTAAAGTTGAACTTCTATATGTAGTGTATTATTATGAATACAAGATATATGAGCCTGTGCCTACACATACCCAAATATATGTTATTTTCGTGTCCTAATTTATGTAATATCGATAAAATTTGGAGAGCCAATCAATGTTTTACAATTGTTAATTGTTGTTACTTATAATATTTTCATAATTTTAAATAATATATTAATTCCTTTGTCTCAGTTTATGTGACACACATAAAGATTGGAAATGTAATCAAGTTTTATATGACTTTCAAATATTTAAATTGTTGTTTATAGTATCTTATGTATTTTTTAGAAAAGATTTTCATATTTGTTACTCAATCCATTTGAGAAATAATACATTAATATCAATAATTATTTATTACTTCTCAAATAATATGGCAAGTTAATACTCCATTTGTCCAACAATACTTGTCCACTATTGAGTTTGTATATTTCTTAAGAATCTATAAATAGAAGGGTAATTTTACTATATCATCCTTTGAATATAATAAATATAATGTATTGAAAAATGTAATATAGAAATTACTATATTGAAAAATGTAATATAGAAATTACTATAATTTTGATAAGGGTAAATTAAGAACTAAGTATAAAATTATCCATTAATTTCATAAAGTGGACGAATATTGTTGGACATAACAAAATAGTATAATTGACAAATAGAGGGAGTACAAATAGCTGAAATATATTGGAAGTTTGACCGAAATTGTTGTAATAACCCCAAACTTCGGGCAAGACCTATTACCCCTCATGCACTATTTAATAGTGTATTTTAAAAATATATAAGTGTCCAATTGGACAAGTTAATATTTATAATGATGCAATATTTATGATGTCAACATGACACCTATATATCTTTAAAATACACTATTAAATAAAGTTTGAGATTGTTCAACAATTTCGATCAAAGTTTGAATATATTTTGAACCCTTTCCTCTTTTGTTATTTGTTTATTTGTTTCTTCGTATAAGCTTTTTATAACTCATATCTTGTTTTATTTTGTCTTTCTAGTGCTAAAGTATTAAGAATCATTAAGAAATTGACTTATCAGTTTGATCATTAAGATTTGACACAAAAATAAATGATTGAAAATCACTTAGAAACATGGTGACCACCATGCACATGAGTGATAGATTGTATCTTGCTAATAAACAACATTAAACATTGTAGAATAATCGAAAGTTTGAGACTGACATAAACAAAAATATGAAATTAATCCTAAGTCAAGAAATTTATATACCGAATGATATAAATTTATTAATTACTATTGGGTTATCAGTTAACCTTAAAAACTTAAAGTGTTAAGAAAAATAATTCGATTATAAAAAAAATCAAAACCGTTATCAAAATTATCAAATCAATAATTAATTACCGATAAATCAATAATTTTTTTCAATTTAATTTATCTATTTTAATTCAATTTTGAATAGCCCCAATTTATTTAAAATAGCATAAAAATTATAACCCCAACAAATTATTAAAATCAAATATAAATTTGTTACTTTATTATTTTTGTCTTTATCTTTACAATATGACAATGTTTAATTATTTTATTTTAGTAGAAAGGGGCCTCCATGATAATTATTGCTACAGACACGGATGGAACATATGTTTTTATTTTTTATTTTGAGAACGCAATTCGAACATACTCTATCGTTATCACATTTCCAAATAATAAAATATGACTAGTATTTGCTAACATTGAGTAATGTGATATCAAATATTAGAATCTTTCATCATTCATTGCTTTGGGAAGGATGAGGGGGAGAGCATATGACCCATCATCATGTTTGATAACATTGTTAGAAATGTATAAATAAAGGTAACAATTGAGCGGGTTGAGTTAAATTTAGGCGGGTTAAAATATATCGAGATTCAATCCAAATTAATATAATCCAAATCTATTTGGATTAAAATAAGTTGAGTCAGTCAAAACGGGTTAGGTAACGACCATGTTCAATTTTTACTAAATTTCAATAATTTTATTTGTTATTTTGTAAGCTTTTAGTACCTAATAAAACAATTTCTTTATTATAACTATGTATAACATATAAACTCAAAAAAAAGTTATTTTTTAAAATATTTTAAATTTCATAAATATTTTATAGAATCAATTGGCAGAATACAAATATAAAAATACAGTTGTAGAAACTATGGTTATGTATGGTAAATGCATATCACATGTCTTACTATGTTACAAGACTCATCCAGACTATGATCCTGTCTATAGAGGCATGACTAAGATTATATATGATTGATATAAAGACAAAATAATGTTACATGAAGATATATATTTTTTAAGATTTAAGAAGGTAAAGTCCAAAACTGTATGATTGATCAATTTGATACTCTCATCAAGATAAAGGAATAGAGATCTGCACTAACAATTTCAATGATGATAACAATAACAACTTGCACACTAGAGAACAAGAATTTGAGATATTATTTAATTCTTGAAACTTTTCTATAAAGCTTAACATTGTAAAAGTAGTATTCACATAACTAAATGGAGCTTTTATTCTCCCAATTCTCTATATTTCTTAGCTTTCTACTCTTTCTACTCATAGCTATTAAGCTTATGAGTGAATCCAAGAGAGGAAAAGGGTCAAATTTACCCCCCGGTCCACGAAAACTTCCTCTTATTGGGAACTTGCATCAGTTAATGGGATCACTCCCTCATCATACTTTGAGAGACATGGCTAATGAATACGGACCGATTATGCACCTAAGATTTGGTGAAGTTCCTACTGTTATTGTATCCTCAGCTGAAGCAGCGAAAGAAGTTATGAAAACACATGATCTTGTTTTTGCAGATAGGCCGAAAATACTTGTTGCAGATATAATTGGATACAATAGCACTCAGATTACATTTTCGCCTTATGGTGATCATTGGAGACAACTTAGAAAAATATGTGTTGCAGAGCTACTAAATGTCAAACGCGTACAGTCATTTGAGTCGATAAGACAAGAGGAAGTGGAGGATCTCATCAAGACGATTTCCTCGAATCCTTCTGGTACTACCATCAATCTAAGTCAAATGATATTTACTTTGACAAACAACATAATTGCCAGAGCGGCATTTGGTAGGAAACTAGAGAATCAAGATGAATTTATCGGTACCTTGAGGAAAATAGTTGATCTTGCAGGTGGATTTGACTTGCCAGACACATTCCCTTCACTCAAATTTCTCCATCCTCTAACTGGTGCAAAGGCTGCAATGGAGAAAATACATCACCAAATCGACAAGATTTTAGAAAGCGTTCTCCAAGAGCATAAAGCTGCAAGGAAAGTAACAATCAATCATAAGGACAAGATGCACAAGGAAGATCTTGTAGATGTACTATTGAGAGTTCAAGAAAGTAGTGACCTTGATGTTCCTATCACAACTGACACAATCAAAGCTGTCATTCTTGTATGTTTTAGAAAGCTTAGGACTTGAGTTTAACTTTTATATACAAAAGAACTATTTACGCGATCAACTAATCTAACTATAATTGCATTGTCAGGAAACATTTATTGCGGGGACTGACACATCATCGACAGCCTTAGAGTGGGCAATGGCAGAACTGATGAAGAATCCACATGTAATGGAGCAAGCGCAGGCCGAAGTGAGAAAAACATTCAAAGGAAAAAGTATGATGACAGAGTCTGAAGTGCAGCAACTGGACTACTTAAAATTAGTTATCAAAGAAACATTGAGATTGCACGCGCCTGTGCCTTTGTTAGTACCAAGAGTAGCTAGAGAAAGATGTGAACTTGGCGGATATGAGATACAGGCCAATACAAGGTTAATGGTTAATGCATGGGCAATATGCAGGGATCCGAAATACTGGGAAAATGCTGAATGCTTTGAACCAGAAAGACATCGGAATTCAACACTCGATTTCAAAGGGAATAACTTTGAGTTCATACCATTTGGTGCTGGAAGGAGAGCATGTCCTGGTATTTTGTTTGGAATTTCAAATCTTGAACTTCCACTTGCTCAGCTTTTGTTGCATTTTGATTGGAAACTACCAAATGGAATTGAACCAAATAACCTTGACATGACAGAGGCTTTTGGTGAAACAGTAAGGAAGAAGACCAACTTGCATGTAATTGGAATTCCTTGTGGGAATACGAGTGATTATCAGAATATAAATTGAATCGTTTTCTAGTCTAGGAAAAGAAGGAATTGCTATAATAACTTGTATGTGCGTTATATTTTCTTCAATCTTCTCTTTGATTGCTCTTTGTATCCGTCGTTGGACTTAGGGGCTTATCTCATTTGGAAAATTTTAGTAATAAAGGGGTGATCACTACCTACTGTTTCTCCCTAATGTTCTTTGCCAAATATCTCTAGTTTTTGTTTAATTGTTAGTGTATCATATATTCAAATGGTGAAAATTGATCTAATTAATATCTATGTGGAGGATATATTTCAAAATCTTGATTTATTTCATAAAAATGAGAAAATATTACCCCAAATTTTACTCATGAATGTTGCTAGGTTGGACGAGCCAGGAAGTCAAAGTAAGGTTTTATATTGATAACTTTTTAATCTTAGGTTTTGATTCTTCAGTTGTTTAATTCAGTTAAGTCAAACAGGCTCATTATTTATTAGAAAAATGACATATAGTCCTCTTTTTATTTATTCTTTTAACGAAAGGACAGAGAATTACCAAGTTTGAACTAACCTAGCTAACTACCTAAAATGGATTAAATTACAATGTTGTAACAAAGGGAAAGATTCAAAGAAAGGTCCTAATTTCACTCAAATTCAAGAGAATGAGAGGTAAATTGTATCTCCTAATATTTTGATCTCCCAATCACGTGTCCGAAAATTATCGGTTGATATAGCAAAATTCAACTAATTATTTTCCATTGGAAAAGTTAATGAATTTCTCTATTACACAAGCTTTTCTTTCTTGTTTGTTTAATCTCAATAACCAAAAAACATTGGGCAGAAGAGCATTTTTTGTGGAACTTATTTTTCCCTCTGCCATTTCTAACTCTGAAAAGAAAAAAAGTTATTGAGATTGAAACAAAAGCAAAGAAGACAATAAAAGAAAAATTTTAAAAAAATGTCATTCACAGGAACATTGGATAAATGCAAAGCTTGTGATAAGACTGTTTACTTTGTTGATTTGTTGTCTGCTGATGGAATAACTTATCATAAATCTTGCTTCAAATGTACACATTGCAAAGGAACTCTTGTGGTTGGTTCATCTTTTGTTGTCCTTTCTTTTAATATATATGTAATTGTTGCAACATGAACAGTGAGAATTCATTAAAATAAATCGTAATTTACTTGAAATTGAGGCGTGATTACTGTTGCAACATGCCACATCCACTTTTCAAGTAAAAGAAGTTTGTCCTTTTCATCTCAAGAAACCACCAAATGGTTAACCAGATATCGTTCTTCCTCATATCAAATCAACAACAACGAATTCCACGCCTCAATTTCATACAACTAAATATCAGAATTAATTATACGAATCTTTACTATCTATGTCACTCCATTTAAGCATGTCATACTTATGAGTAGTTTTATATTAGGGGTCAATCTACCTCAATCCTCCTTGTCTATTCAGACTTTCGCTAGATAATTTAAATTGTTGTTTAATAGATCGTGAGATTATCAACATTTTTTTAATTTCATATTATGATCATGGGATAATAATATGACATTTAATATAATATGATGTAGATGAGCAACTACTCCTCCATGGATGGAGTCCTCTATTGCAAGACGCATTTTGAACAACTTTTTAAGGAATGTGGAAATTTTAGCAAGAACTTTCAGACTTGTGAGACATACTTTTCATATTACAACTTATATAATACATACCAATTAATTTTTTAAATTCATTTTTACTAATTATTTTGTCCTTTTAATTAACATTTCAGCACCTAAGCCTGACAAGGAAAATGCATTGGTACGTTATGCTTGTAATTAAGTACATTTTCATCAAGTTTTATATATTCTTTAGTGAAATTTGAAAATTCAAAAAAATTATATTTTATGTTTCTTTAGTCCATCCTAATTAATCTGTAAAATTTTGTGCAGGCAAGGACTCCAAGCAAACTCTCTGCCATGTTTTCTGGAACCCAAGACAAATGTGCAGCATGCACCAAAACTGTCTATCCACTTGAAAAGGTTAGATTAATTAATTTTTTTTTAAAAAAAAATAATAAGCCCCTTCACTAGTTATTCATGTGTTTTGGTATGACGGAAATCATTTTATGTGAAGACGTTTTTTTGTAAAATATATTTTGGTGTTTTGTTGGTGAGTAAAGAATATTATCCGTCATTAAAAGTCGATGATAGTATAAATTGAAGAATGTTTTTATGAAATTTTTTAGTAACTAAGATTAATAAAAATGTCTAAGTGTTAGTTTGGATAGATAGTATAAAGTTATGTGTTAAATAATTGTAGGAAAAATAATTCTTTCTATAAATAAGGGCAAGAGATTCAGAATTTAAATTTTATAGATTGTAAATTTATAGGATAGTAACCTCATGTATTAATTTTGAATTTTATTTTTGTATATACACTTGGTTGATTTTTAAGCTACATATATAGGAATAGGGCAAAAGATATTGAGTCCTATTAAGCCCATATTATAAAGCTTGTATTTAATGTCAAAAAAGTCATTTTTCCCATTTTGATGAAAATTATTTTCCTTCAAAAATATGTTTTGGTGACTAAACACCAGAAAAATGACCTCAACATAAAAAATAGCTTTTTGACTTTCGTCGTACCAGACACCAATGGTCCAAGATTATGGGGGGGGGGGGGATGTATAGTGTGATAAGATGGATATTGAAATTTATGTTATAGGTGACAATGGAGGGAGAATCATTCCACAAATCATGTTTCAAATGTGCTCATGGAGGATGTCCACTTACACATGCAACATATGCATCACTTGATGGAATCCTCTATTGCAAACATCATTTTGCACAACTTTTCATGGAGAAAGGCACATATCAACATGTTCTTGAAGCTGCAAATAATAAGAAGAATGCTGATCAAGCAGCAGCTATTGAAGTAGTTGAAGATGAGGCTACAACAACAGATGAGCAACCAGAAAAGGAACCTCATGAGGAAGAGTCACAAGAATAGCCCTAAGATATTGGATTAATGATCAATTAATTTTTTTATTATAATTAAAAATAATCCAAATTTGTTTGTATGTTTCTGGTCAGTAAATAAAGCTTTTCCTTTTCTTTTTGTGATTAATAGATAAACCCTCTTAATTGTAATCAAATTACTTTCCTGAATCTTTTATTCTTCACTTTACCTTTCTTTTAATTTTGAGCTTGTAAACACGTTAAAGAGAAATATGCACTATAAAAATTTGATCATATTAGATAATACCAATTTCAACTTATGTGTATACATCCTTCTATCTTTGTGTTTAACTTTTATATATTGATAGTACAAAAAGTCGATTACACTGCTAAAAATGATAGATAAAGAGTGTAAAAGGATGGCTGCAATAAAAAGGCAAGTAAAAAAAACTATGTGCAAGTTGGGAGAGTTAAGTATGCATTAACTTTTGAATAAAGAGGGGGCAAAGATATTGTATAGGGATTCGAAACACTTAGAGAGGTGTCATAATGATTGTTACCATAGGCGTACAAACGTGGGGAGGTTAGATGTGCTCTTCATAGGTTGTGAAGGGGTAGAGTACATAGAGAAAAGCTTAGGTGGGGGAAAATATAGAGTGGTTGACTGAGTTGTTTAATATTGTTTTCAAGACAACAAAGTTGCTTGAAGCATAAACATGGAGTATGATGATTCCAATGTACAAGAACAAGATGACATTCAAATCTGCAATAACTATAGGGTATCAAGTTGTTAAGCCACACATGTGGTTAAGGGGTGCTGACCGACACCCCTTCGTCGAGAAATTACATTGTGTAACTGAAATAAAAATATTATATATACATATATATATATATATATATATATATATATATACCATCTTTCTTTATAATTTGAATTCTAGTACATCATTTTCATCTTATAACAAACTAATTTGATCAGCTAATTAAATTCTTGAAGAATCATTCTTCAAATCCTTTAAATAAATTTTTTTTTAGATACAAATATTATAATTTTTTCCTTAAAAATTGGGACAATAAAGAAAAAATATTAGAGAAGATTACGCAATAGACNATAAAAGATATATATATATATATATATATATATATATATATATATAGTACATATTGACACTTCTTAGCTTCTACACGATTTTACTTCTTTATATTGTGACACCCCTTAGATAAAACTCTAGCTCCGCCACTGACTATGAAGGCATGAGAGAGAGTGGTGCAAAAGATGGAGCAATTTAGATTTATGCCGGTACGCTTGACTATAAAGGTCATTCATTTTGTAAGGAGATTAACACAGCAAAATAGAGAGAGGAATAGAGACTTACATATGATATTCATTGACCTAGAAAAGGTTTATGACAAAGGAGCTAGGTTTTATGGAAGTGTTTGAAGGTTGTAGGTAAACCTGTGGCATACTTGGTCAATTAAAGACATGTACAATGAAGTCAACGCCCAATTAAAGATAGTGATAGAATACTTAGAGAACTTATCGGGTTGATAGAGTTGTCCTTTTTATTTTCTTGATGATGAATGTATTGACACGAAAAATTCAAGGTGAGATTCCATGGTGTATGTTATTTGCAGATGACATAATTTTGATAGATGAAACTCGCAACGAATAAAATGCTAAGTTTGGAGGTTTGGAGATAAACTATGGAGTCCAAAGGGTTCAGGTTGAGTATGAAAAGAGTCTTGAAGTGCAAATTCAGTGATATGATGCATGAGACTAACATGGAAGTAAGACTTAATACACATGTCATCCAAAAGATGGGTTGTTTTAAGTATTTGGGTCTTATTATATCAAGGGAAATAGGAAAATTGATGAGGATGTTACTCACCATATATAGGTGCATGATGGATGAAATGGAGGCTCGTATCCAGAATTTCGTGTGATTAAAAAGTGCCCTTAAGCTTACAGTCAAGTTCTACAAATTGATGATTAGACCAACTATGTTGTATGAAACAAAATATTGGTCAGTCAAGAATTCTCACATTCAGAAAATGAAAATGGTGGATATGAGAATATCACAATGTATATGTGGATATATTAGAAAAGATATGATTAAAATGAGCATATTTGAGATAAAGTGAGAGTGACTTCGGTGAAAGACAAAATGCGAAAAGCGCGACATGGTTCAAGCATGTGATGTGATGAATGAACTTTTGGGACCTCAGACACATTTTGAAAAGCTTAAGGGAGCATTCAGTAATATACCCAAATACTTTTTACACACTTCGAATCGCTTTCATTACTTTTTTCTTCTTGTTCTTCATTTCTACCCTCAACAGTTTCACTCAGAATCTGCGAAGAAGAATGAACCCGAGAATCGATAAACTGGTGAGAAGGACAACCATGGTGGCTACTGTTACTGCTTCTTATTTCCTTCTAACTGCAGATTATGGCACTGAACCAAGTGTTCTCGATCCGGTAAATCTCTAGTTATTCATTTTGTGTCTGAGTAGTTGATCGTGAAATGTAATATTTGGTTTTTGAATGTATAAAATTAGGTACGCTGGTGTGTAAGGTTTAGTAATCAAAAACTTTTAACAAATAATGGATTAATTTGGTTTGATACTGCAACAAAACTACATACCCAGCGTAATCTTACGAGTGGGATCTGGGGAGGTATGGTGTACACAAACCTAATCTCTACCTAGCAGAGATACAAAGGATGTTTTTCATAGGACGTCCATTTGAATAAAACATTTCAAAGTAGTTTGAAAAAGATAATACTAAAATGAAAACGGTAATAATAATGAAATAAAGCTAATTGGAGAGTGGTAGAGAATAATACTGACAACCAAATAATGTGATAACCGAAGCACAAAAAACACTAGTGATAACCAAAATTGAAGAATGAGAAACTATGAGAATAGTGTTAATGGTACTGGTAAGTAAGTAGGTACAAGTATGACCATTGAACCTATCAATTTGGCTCGATAAATAAAAAAGGCATAATACATAAATAGATACTTAAACTTGTCCTCGCAAGTTAGCACTCCAACTTTGAGTATGCATATCTAGAAACCTCACCTCGTCTACATTATGTTAGTTGAATACTCCAACTTATATAATGATCATCCAGACACCACAAAATTTATGTGTTACTTCAGCGTCGGGTTTCAACAAGACATAGTAGGGACGAGTTGGAGGGTTTAGTTGTCAGTTGAGATGACTCGATGTGTACTTCCAAAGTTGAAGTGCTTACTTGCTAGTTGAGGCTAAGTTTGAGTGTTTATTTGTGTATTATGCGGAAAAAAATTACATTTTGTGAAAATTGGAATCATCAAGTGTTAATAATCATATGTCTCCCAATAAGGTGCCTCCGCGTAGACCTACTTTCCTGCTGGTGAAGACTTTAGCCTTACAGGTTTCATTTGATCCTTGCCAATTTTGGTGTTTTAAAGAATTATTTTCCTGCTCTTGCCCTCTAAATCCTCTTTTCTTCTTTGGCTCTTAAAGCATGTTGCCAATTGTAGTGGAGTGAGCCTGCTATTGCCCTTTAAATTCCCTTTTCTTCTTTAAGCATGTTAGAACAGAAAATTGTAGTGGAGTGAGCAAATAAGTTGGTTTACTCTGGAACATACTGTAGGAAATAGATAATTAGAATATTGTAGTAGTACTACAACAACTACGTTTCAATCCTAAGCAAGTCAGGGTGGATATATGAATCCTCACTGGTCATGTCATTCCATTTAGGCTTATATCAGTCCTATAATATAGAAAATAAAAGTTACTGCAAGTAATCTATATTTTTTAGTAGCAGGTAAATTTCTAACACGGCTAAAGAACTCCTAGAAAGCATAAAGAAAACATACTAACGCGACTAAAACTTAGTTCCAACTAATTAATACTACAAGTCAGGGAAAAGAGGCTTCTTAAACAAATATGATCTTAGGATGTAAGAGGACTTGCCCACGTAACCTGGAAGGGTATTTTACCCGAGGTCACTATAAGTAGCCTGAGAAATGCATCGAAAGCTTGACAATTGCACTTGAGAAAAGACAGTACTATATGCATCTTACGACTTACTTTAACCAAACAATCATAGGTGTTTTAATGGATTTTCTAATTCAGAAAATTGAATTATTCTTTTTACGAAACTGAACCAACAATTTCTCAAAATCTTTATAGGATATGCCTTATAACTTCGTCCTCTCTCATTCGATATTATCTGAACCTTCATTTTTGTTTCGATGGAGTTGTCCCCTATCAATCTTCAACAACCATATGCACCTTTGCACTTGTATCCACTACTCGGGTTATGCGGAGATGCATGAAACCCTGTTGGGAGAAGTGGAGCTTTACAGTTGGAAGTCTATTTTGTATAAAGTGATTTTTAGTCCGTGCTAGGTAGTAGCTCTTGGTGTACTAACATGCCCTGTGGAAATTGTATGGACGAATTAGTTAATTCTTAAGGCCAACTAATTTCTTTCCTTTTGTGCCTTGTTTGTAAAAAATTAGCATAGCCTCTTCTTTTTTAATAAAGGAATGTAAAATCTTTATATAATATATATAAAAAGAGAGAGTTAAGCTTACAGTCAACTCCACCAAGACGCTCAACAGCATACACAAAGAAGGAGAATTTTCGGAGTCCATCGGAGTCTTGGCATTGTGGATTTAACATATGCTCTTATAGAAAACTCTGATGATTTATCGTTACTTCTATATCCTAGCTCCATGGATAAAGAAGGAGAATTTTCGGAGAATTCCATCCCTTTCATCATTTTGTTAAAAAGATGAGAAATTAGGAAGATAGCTAAGCTTAGATGAAGAGAGAATTGAGTTATAAGTTATGTTTTTAAGTATACAAAAAAAAACTAAAAAGGGAGTAAGTAATAAATATTCTGAATTTCTGATTACTTAAAAGGATTTTCTTTGTTTGAAGTCAATATGAAATATTCTTGTATGCCCTTACATGAGATCTCTTCTATAAGGGTCACCTCAACCTCAACAACCACCCACCACCCTCTGTAAAGTCACCTTTTAAGTTTTTTTAACCTTAAAAAATGGTTTAAAGATATCATTAATAGTGTTTGAACATAGATGTAATCGGTAATGTGAAGATTACCTAAAATACAAGCTAGTGTGTGAAAACCTCTTTTGGCATTTCTGAAGTCAGTTACAAATAATAACACAACAAGCGTGTATTGTTTGACTTATACAAGTCTTTTCACTAGTAGTTATGAACTTTATTAAATGAAGGGGTAAATATTATGAAAAATGCTCAATAATTTTTTTAAACTTTGAATTTTAATTTATTTTAAACTATGAAAAAAAATTCATATCAATTAATCTTAGTTTCAAACCTCAAAATCTTGAACCAAGGTTGAAAGATAGAGTTACAATTACTATTTACTAAAGAAATACAAGAATACAGTTATAGAAATACAAATCCTTCTACAAGCACTCAATCACATCAGGCAACAACTAAATTGATGACATTCAAATTAGATGTTAGAGTTTCTCTTTAGTTCTAACTTAATATTTTATTGTATTTGTTAGTTATCACGAAATCACAAAATTTACTAAGGGTTTTTGATAATAAAGGATTAACACGTGAAGAGAATATAGATCAAGAAAATTCAAACGCACGCACGCGTGCGCAGATATATATAATTTTTCGATGAAGAAGTTTTGAATAAATCTCTTACGATAGTCTGGCTCCGTCCATGTTCAGTTTATTGACACGATATTAATTAAGTTGTGTGATATCTAATTAAAACTTAAGTTATTGAAAAAAGTCTTTACATATTTACTTACTTGATTTATTCTTTAACAACTTTTGAGATTTAAGATGCTATTCGCAACTCTTTTTGAAATATAATTGAATGTACGTTGAAATTTTCAAATGGTTTAATTTTGGAAGATTTGATATTAGCATGACAATATATTTTAAATGTATGTGCAAAAACAAAGTTAGAAATTTTTATTAGGGCTGGGCATAAACTCCGGAAAACCGAAATACCGTACCGAACCGAATTTTTTTTGTATTTCGGTTTCGGTTTTTCGGTTTTCGATTCGGTATTCGGTATATGTTTTTGTATTTTTCGATATTTCGGTTCGGTTTTCGGTATGTGATTTTGTGTAATTCGGTATTTCGGTTTACCGAAATATATTATATTATTATATATATTTATATTATATTAATTATTAATATTAAATAATTAATATTATAATTAAAAATAAAAAATTAAAAAGTAAAAGACTTTTTGATATAACTATTTTTAGCCCATTAAGCTGAAAATCAAACAAAAAAATTTGTAAATTTTTAAAAGCCCAACTAAGCAGGCCCATTAAAAAAACCGAAATAACAAAACCGAACCGAAATAACAAAAATCGAACGAAACCGAAATATTTCGGTTCGGTATTCGGTACACAATTTACAAAAATCAAAAACCGAAAAAACCGAAAAAAAAAACCGAAACCGAACCGAAATACCGAATGCCCACCTCTAATTTTTATATTCTACAGGAAGCCAAGCTCGTGTAATAGACAATTAGCGGGAAACTTAAGTAAACGTTTGGAAATATGTCTTTTTTATGATATTATATAGTATAATACCAATAGATTTGAGATTTGAAGTTCATAGTTTTCATGACATATATATCATCAAAACGACAATAAAAATTTTAAATACCTTTTCAAATATTAGATCAATAATATATTCTATTAATGAGTTTCTAACTCTTTTTTCTTATACATTTACTGAATTTTTTAAAAATATAAATATGAGATTCGCATAAAAGTTATTGAATTATCAGAAATATATATTATACGAGATAAATTTGTTTTTATAGTAAAATAATTGAGATCTTCAATTTCAATTAAAAGTTTTCAATATAAATTTCTAAAATTTAAATTTAAATTTTGTATTGGAATCTTAAATATCAAATGACTTTAAAAAAAGAAAAAGAACACTCTTTTGAATAATTTTTTTTTTAAAAAAAAAAAGCAAACTAATTGTAGGGCTTGGATTAGAAAGCAATTTGGATAAATATTTATTATTTAACTATTAATTATATGCATTAATAAGATCAAGATTTCTACCTGGGGATTGATGGCTTGGACAGAAAAAGATGTTATATGTTGAAGCATTGGGAGAAAGTTATGAAAGATTAGAAGATGTTCACATAGATATTTCAATGCTAGAGTATGATGACGATGATGATGATAATCAATGTGACAATAGAAGCAATGAAGTAAATCATGGCAATGTTGTTGCTGCTACTACTCCTACTACTCTTAGAGAGTTGTTCTCGTCTTCATCGAATCGTCGCAATTTTCAAAGAAGAGCATCTCCCCTCTCTTAACATGCGCAGAAGTAATGTTTGTGGCAGACTTGCTACCAAACTTTGTGTTTGGCCATTGGAGCTATAAAACTTCTGGGTGATTATAGTTGACTAAACATGATGTAGTCTGCATAATATCTCAACTTTATGTTGTTCTCGACACTCATTTCCAAGGTTTGAGATTTTTTTTTGTTGTTTCTTATAGAACCCACAAAAAGTTTCATATTTCTTTTTTGCTTGAACTACTTGGCTGTTTAATTTGTAGAAATGAAGAGCCTTTGAGTCTTTTAACAGACTTCTCAATTATATAGCTCATTTCATACGAAATTGATGGTTATGTTTAACATGCCTTGTTGGACTATCTGTATCCTTTCCAATAGTCTCATCCCATGCTTTACAGTTTTGGGTAATTAATTTAGTAGTGTGGAGTCTTGTTCCCTACCCTAGTGAAGTCATTGTTAGACATCAGGGAGATCCCTTTAGTTGTAATGTGGTTGATTGGTTTGTTAGGTTTCGAGGAAGCCTTTTATGCATCTTTATAAGAAATTGAAAAAGACCATTTGAACCACACTGAAAAGCAAAAAAATAAGCAATGAATGTTGTGCAACACTCTGAGTTGCTGCTACTTTCGGAAATTTCTAGTACTTTTTTAGAAAAATAGAGAAGGGCCAAGATTACCCCTGAACTATCTGAAATGGAGCAAAAATGCCCTCTGTTTAAAAGTACCCTCCATTTGTTTTTGTTTTGGCTCACAAATACCCTCAGTTTAACGGAGTCCCACTAAGCACGCCGCGTGGAAAAATGCCACGTGGCCAGTCCACATCAGCATCCACCATGGAAAATCACCCAATTTAATACCCATCAGTCTGCCCAGTTTAACACCCGCACCAACCTTTTATCAAATGTTAAACTAAGACCAGACCCCCTGTTCTACCAGTCCTAACAGAGGGAATACACAACACCGAAGGCACACAATACAACAAATGCTGGAGGCACTCTTGATTTTTGGGGAGAGAATTTCACTGGTAAACCACCAACAAGAACCAGTCCATTTTATAATTCCACAAGAACATAACAAGAATAACCTAGCAACAACAACAAACTCAGACCTTCACCCATTTTCCTTTTCCAGTGATCAACAACAAGATCATCCTCTCCATTTTTTTCCAACACCAACAACAACACTCTCACCCTTCGTTCTAATTTTCTCCATACACTTAAAAATACAAAGTTCCACCAAATTTACATATCCCAGCAACTTCCATGAACATTCCTCACATACACAATTTTCTCACCTAAAACCACACACGACCTCAATACACTCAACGCACATAGTGAAATCCAAGGGAATAGGGGATTTGCGGGGTATGTTTTAAACGGGGCGGGCTGATGGGTATTGAATTGGATGATTTTCGATGGTGGGTGCTGATATGGACTGGCCATGTGGCAATTTCATTTCCACATGGCATGCTTGGTGGCACTCTATTAAAGTGAGGGACCTGGGACATTGGTAAGCATAGGACCAAGAATGGCCAGCATTGTTAAATTGATGTTCAAGTATTTGGTGCAGAAACACTATAAAACAGCTCTTTTTCATGGTAATGGCGTCAATGAGCTCTCAGTTTGATCGATCTTCATCAGCTCCTATCGCTCATTCCTTGGGACACATGAATCTGGAAATTTATAATAGTAGTCTCATGTATTAGAAATTGTCATTTTTTATAGTAAGAGTGAAGTGCTATCTTTTTTCTGTCTTAGTGTTGGTATCAAGTAACCTTTCAAGAATTTTCTTCATTAAATGCATATTTGTTAGCTTTACAATAAGCACCACTGATGGCGTCATTTCTTTTTTTAAAATGTCAGATTAAAAATGCAATACTTGTCAGCAGAGCATTCTCTCAAAGAGTCAATCTTTGGACCAAAGAAGGGTGTTCAAGAACACGAGGCTGAGAAACCGCCCCTAGCTCTTTGGAGAAACATCAAAAGTCTGGTGGCTAACTGGTTTTCTTCGTCCAATTATGCAGTTTGTAGGACTACAACTTAATCCAACATATGGAACTTTGATTTACTTCATTTTCTGAATGCTTTTTCTTCTAAAGGTGAATGTGAATATTTAGAACAACTCTCCTTTAAGCTTGTTATTAATGTTCTAAATGTTATCTGGTACCAGAGCTTGTTTAAACTGAAAGTTTTGAAAACCACATAGCAAGATTGGAAATATTAGTTGAACTATGCCTTTCATGAAGTTTCTGTACAAAAACAAGAGGCATTTGGCAAAGAACATTAGGGAGAAACAGTAGGTAGTGATCAACCATTTATTAGTAAAATTTCCCAAATGAGATAAGCCCCTAAGTCCAACAACGGATACAAAGAGCAATCAAAGAGAAGATCGAAGAAAATATAACACACGTACAAGTTATTATAGCAGTTCCTTCTTTTTCTAGACTAGAAAACGACTCAAATTCATGTTCTAATAATCTCTCGTATTCCTACAAGGAATTCCAATTACATGCAAGTTGGTCTTCTTCCTTACTGTTTCACCAAAAGCCTCTGTCATGTCAAGGTTATTTGGTTCAATTCCATTTGGTAGTTTCCAATCAAAATGCAACAAAAGTTGAGCAAGTGGAAGTTCAAGATTTGCAATTCCAAACAAAATACCAGGACATGCTCTCTTTCCAGCTCCAAATGGTATGAACTCAAAGTTATTCCCTTTGAAATCGAGTGTTGAATTCTGATGTCCCTGTATTTCGGATCCCTGCATATTGCCCATGCATCAACCATTAACCTTGTATTGGCATGTATCTCATATCCGCCAAGTTCATATCTTTCTCTAGCTACTCTTGGTACTAACAAAGGCACAGGCGCGTGCAATCTCAATGTTTCTTTGATAACTAATTTCAAGTAGTCCAGTTGCTGCACTTGTCATGAAAGATAAGTGTTGGAATGTAAAGTCATTAATGGAAGGAGTTGTGTTGTAAAAAGGGTCTTTTGGGATGTTGAGTTGGAGATACCTTGTCAAGCCTGTTATGTCAGAATATGTTTTGTCATATGTTGCTCAAATCTCTACAGAGGGGTAAGTCTCAATAGCGACAAAACCGAAGTTTTATGCAAAAACAACCCTAAAACTCCTATTTTTGGTTCTTTGAGTTCTTAAATGCACTTGTTTTTCCACAAACTTCGCCGATAAGGGTAAGAATTGGACTCCCCACCATTGTAAATGAATTTTTAAGCCTTAGAATCTTGGTTCTTCCTATTGGGGGAGGATTTTGATAATGACTCCACGAGGGAAAATCATTAAGTTGGAGAAGTTGATCATATATTATCTGGGGGTTAAGATTGATTTGTAATACGATGGTTATAAGCCCATTATTTGTTTGAATGTTGTGTTATATTTGTTATTTTATACCAATAACAAGCTAAAGCTTCAAAAAAAAAATTCAAGGTTCACGATTAGACTTCTGCAGTAGTTGCTTGACGCTTAGGTATACTAAATTTTCGTAATTGAGTAGTTAAATTTATTTTTTAGTACATGATATATTGTAAATTAATGGAAAATTTTCTTGCATATGCCTTCATTTACAAAGACTGGATGGTTAAAGGTTGTTGTTTATGGTTGTTATGATGTGAAAAGATAAGGACTATTGACAGTTTTCTAATTTTAGATTGTTAATCACGAGTTTCCTTATCAGAGTGATTTGGTATTAATTGCAAAGTTATGTATTTATGAAATTGTTAGGTTATAGTCATATATGAAATTTGTGGTAATTAAGGGAACTAAATAAATATGAAGAGTATCAATTCATGTGATTAGGGAGATATCTCCTGGGAATAATGTGTGCACATAATAAAGTCCAATATTTTTGGCTATTAATATATGAGTGTATATATGTAAGTCATAGTTGTATGTTTCTAATTTGTATATATATGCATATCTATTGCTTTATAGTATCATTTTTGCAATGTATAATAGTGAGACATGAAATGACATCATGTAGATAATGTCATGCAATGAACTTGTGATACTGACTTGTGGCGTTCAAATGGTCTTGCTCATTTTGATATGTGGTTGTGCATGATTGTTTGTGATTGGTATATGATATATGGTTGGCTCGGATATTACGTCTAATAGAGTTATATATGGTTAACTCTGATACCACCACTGATATGATTATATACGATTGGATCAGATATCACACCTGGTATGACACTAATATCTTGGGTTTGAATTTCATGAGAGGACTAAGTATGCGATTATGATTTCGTGAGAGGATCCATATTTGCATTGTGATCATGTGGGACATGTAGTTATGCATCTTTTGACCCTAGTGTCGTTGTTACATGATAGTGTGACTTATATGTGGTTGGCATGTGGTTATGGTGTTATAAGTTGTGCAATAAATCCAAGGTGAGGACTGAAGTTCGGGATATGTGTTACTTGTGATGGTTGAGGTATATTAAGTGTTTATTGACAACTAAACTCTTAAGGGCTATTCTGCATAATTGTTTTGATTATTAAGTTGAATTTATGGGGACTCGGTGCTTTAGTTGTTTGTGTTTATATTTATCATGTTGTGATTGATTTATTGGATAAGTGATAGTTAAGTAGACAAATGATCAGGGGTATGGTGCATAGTTTAAGTGTTGAGGCTGGTTATAGTTGTTTAGTGTGTAAAACATGTTTATTAAGAAAAATTGAGTTAAGATAACCTAGTTGACCGAAAACACCATTTTACGTACTAATAATGAAGAGCATGGGCAGTAGATTTGTTAATTGAATTAAGAATGGTTTTGTATTCATGAATTTTAACGTGATAGAAAGGTTATGCTATGATTTGATATTACAGTGGTTTTATATTCATGAATATTAATATGATAATAAGGTTAAGTTGATATAGTATTTAGGTGATATCACAAGTAGGCTTGGGAAGTCGTAAGGTGATATCACGGGTAGGCTTAGGAAACCTTAGGGTGATAATAAAATATAAGCTACAAAAGCATCAAAATTAACAACAAAATGAGGTGGAAAGTTATACTATCTTGTTGATGAGATTTGAGGTGGTGTAACTTTCATATTACATATTTTATTCTGAATGTCTACTTTATATTATGTGGTAGGTATGAGTCAATCAATGATGTCTAACAATACATGTTGTTTGTATTGATACTATTCTTGTTATGCCACTTGATATAGTCTGGTTGCAGGGATTCAATTAAATGTCAAGACCATAATGATCTCCAACAACTTCTATTACTCTTTTCTTAAGGTGGAAGTTGTACCTTAGTCTTTTATAAATTATACTCTTAGAAGTCCTTGTACCTGTTTAGACTAGTTCCTTGAGGGTAATGCTAATAGTCTTTTGTAAGTAGTTTGGAGGTTTTAAAACAATTAAATATGTTTTCCTATTTATATAGGATATTAGGTTATGTTGTATTTATTTTCTCCATGACCCAAATTAAGTTTGGGTTGAGGATTCTGCTATCTAGGTGTTAGAGTAAGTGTAGGCACGGTCTTATGAATTAGATCGTGATACAATTCAAGTGATTAACAACATGATTGCTAATAAATTTATAATCCCGATATGTCATATCCTGTTGATTTATATACTCGTATCTCAGTAGTAGTTTAAATAATCTAGAGGTAGTAATTAATTTATTTTTCTTTAGTAGTTTATAAGCAGAAATTTAAAACTTGGGGGGGGGGGGGGGGTGCATTTGTGTTATTAATTGATAATAGTTGAATTAGATACACTATAACTCCAAGTCCATGTGAGATTGATATCTGCTTAGTCAGTCTATTATGTGTGACCACGTGCACTTGTTTGTACATTTGGAATAAATAGGTTTTTAGTGTTATTGCACACGACTTGAAATTAGCGGTATATATTATTTTTGAATATTTTTTGTTCAAGTGTTGATAATTTAATCTTAGCTATTTTTTTAGCAAGTACCAACTTATCAAGTGTTAACTTAAAAGTAATCACATATCTATCTCAGTATCTAAGACAACTCCCAAAACTATGTTTTATTATAAAAGAGAAAAGTGATTAAAACATCCTTAAACTTGCTGCAAATTACTAGTTTCGTCTCCAAACTATTGACACCTTAAAAACTGTTGTGCGGAATTCGATATAATACGAGAAAATATAAACGCGAAAAATAAGACAACAGATTTACGTGGTTCACCAATAAATTGGCTACGTCTACGGGAAGAGGGGGAGCAGTTTTATTATGGAGAGGCAAGAACAGAATTACAGAATAGGGTTTGCCATAGCGTCTATATATAGTGCTAAGCTACGCCCTAACAGCGAGACCCCCGTCCTTTCTGTTGTAATGGGTCCAATTCAAGGTATTCAACAAATCTCCACCTTGACTTGAATTCTCCGAACAGATTCTTCAGA
>NC_028646.1:5693924-5704175 GCF_001406875.1 Solanum pennellii
TTCTGATGTTGAGCAAGTCCAAACAGTGTTGAAACTTGCTCTGTGGAACCGGCTTTGTGAACATATCAGCAGGATTATCAGCAGTTCCTACTTTCTTCACCTTGATTCTCTTCTCACTTCTCAGAAAATGATACCTTACGTCAATATGCTTGGTTCTCTCATGATGGACTTGATCCTTGGCTAGACAAATTGCGCTCAAACTGTCACAATACTTGATTAACTAAACTTAGATATACCTCTAATATGCAACAAGGCATAGCAAGTGGTTTTCAAACTCTTGTAGAGCATATACTCTTACTAAAAAGCCGGGAGGAATGTTGAAGATGCTATAAACTTGGCGATAATTTAAGGGTTTATTTTTCTCATGTTGCAAGATCAATGGTGTATTTAAGTTTATTTAATCAAGTACAGGAGTGTTTTCAAGACCGTCAATAATTCAAAGATAAAACTAATAATTCACGCGCAATTTAAAAATATTCTCGATACTTCTCTCATTATAAAATAAAAGGAAATAATAAATGCAAAGAGATTAAAACAATAACTTTCTTATTCTTTCAGGTACATTTACTTATACATAGTTGCATGTTTAAATAAAAACTTCTAATTTCAAATCGTAATTGTATGTCGTATATTCAAACGAGTCCTTAATTCATAATATTAAAGATGAGTAGATAATTTATTTTTAAAACGAGTCCTTAATTCATAATATTAAAGATGAGTAGATAATTTATTTTTAAAGCAATGACCATCCACACTAGCCAATTGTTTCACAACATAGTTCAATATATCCTCCTCTTTCTTTTGGAATTTCATGCAATCAGTCCATTCCTAAAAATGTTAAGCAGTGCAATTATAATAGGTGGGGAATTGTTATTGATATATATCATTTTTATTTGATTTATTATAAGTTGCCATTATAATTATATTTTATCTAATTAAAGTGTACTTAATATGCTCAACTAGCTATCAAACACTGGTAATAATTTAATAGTAGTTCAACCATAATCTTTTATTTTAAATAAAAATCAGCCACTATATGTTCTCTCTACTACAACCTTCCCCATCTTAGCAAAAACTAAAAATAAAAAGATTATATTATTTTATAAATAATAAGGGTCGATTTGTTTTTACTTTTAATAGGAAGGATTATTTTGCAATATATAAAGTATAGATCCTACACGAAACACCCAAATATTCAGCCCGTTCCATAAAATGGTATAAGTTAAAGTGACCTCTCTGCAATTTAAACAAATTTGTTTTGCGCCCTAAGGCCCACCGTTTCTGCAATCATTTCTCACATTTTCTTCACAACATCTTCAAAATTCTCTAAAATTTCTACCAAAAATTCTATACAATTTCTTCAAATTTGGTAGAACTTTTTTGTTTGTACATTTTTTTGTTAGATCGAATTTTAAGCTTCAGATAATACTTTTGTGGACGGTTTTTGTTGCTCCATTTAGTACTATTCTTTAGGGTTTTTGTTTTGAGATCCGGTTTATTTATTGGTTATGAATCCCAGAGGAAGATATCCACCGCCGGGAATGGGAAGCGGCGGCGGAGGCGGCGGACGCGGGGGCGGAAACATGTACCCTAACGCTAACCCTAATTTTCAACCGAGAAATCCACAGCAGTATGTGCAGAGAGGTCCGGTGAACCAGCAGCAGCAGTTTCAGAACCAACAGGCACAGCAATGGCTCAGAAGGAACCAGTTGGCATCTGATTCTACGGTTGATGAGGTTGAAAAGACGGTACAATCTGAAGCAGTTGATCAAAGGTAGTTTTTTTTTTTTTTTGCTATAGTTCGGATTCATTCGAGATGTTTGAGCCTGTCAGTGCAGAGTACTACAGCTCTTACCCATTATACTTATGTGAAGGGTGTGGAGTTAGTAAAAAGGTGTGGAGCAACTGGTACAGTTCAAGCCGTGAAACAGCCTCTTGCAGGAATGTAGGTTAAGGCTATGTACCATAGATCCTTGTGGTTCAGCCCTTCTCCGGACCTGCGCATAGCCATGCTGGAGCTTTGGTTCACCAAGCTGTCCTTTTTTATGTATAAAGTTAGGAAGCATACCTGCTCCCGCTTACCACATATGGATAATATCTGTTAGGAGTAGTTTAAATTTAGGTTGAATTTGACTTCTCTTTGAAACACGTTGATGTCATCGTCAAGTGTAGGTAGATTAGTTTGTGTAAGATTGATATCTTTCTACCAAATTAAGTTAAGAGAAGTTGTTCATACCAAAACAGTATATGAATTTGAATTTTTAAATTGTTGATAATAGCGGGAAGTTAGTTGAACTTATGATTTAGTGGCTGTCGTCATTAAAATTAGTCATGCTTAAATTTTTTTGTTTAGATTAGTTCGAGTCATTTATAAGGCTGCATTGTTGGAAATACATAACTGCATGCTTGGAGATATTTCTGTGTTTCTATAGTTAGATAAGTGAGAACAGGTAAAGCCCAAACACGTGTTTGGAGAAGTCAAGGTGATCTATATATAATAGTGGACATGGACACTGATGTATTGAGTGTTTTGATCGACTTATTTTAAGTAGCATTTGACTTTTAAGCTCTTTTTTTATATTTGGAGCTGTTTCGGCATGGCAAAAAGTGCCGCTGTAAAAGTATAAAACTAAGCCAAAAGCCAAAAGTTGGGTATTCCCAGTTTATGACTTTTAGCTTTAAGCTACTCAAAAAAACCCCAATCCAAACACGCCCATAGTATTTATGTGTGATGCATAAAATCTTTTTGTTGGGCTTGAGCTTAGTAAATGGGTTTACGATGAACGTACGAGCATTCTATTTCTAGTTTAAGATAAGCTGGGTCCATGAGTACATACATTCACCAAGATCAATGTTGAGTGAGTTAATGTTTGATGGCTTCACTCAAGTTAGCCAGTTCTTAAGTGTTAATACATTTCTTGCCTTAAAGACTACTTCATTAGTTGACACTTTTGGATGCAAATGTGATGAGACAGGGCGGTATAAGACTAGAAATATATAAAAGTCAGTTTTAGTTTTCATGGACAAAATGCTTTAGCTATTCATATGGTGTTGGAACTGCTTTTTCGTGAATGTTGTTTCATAAAATTTTATTTAAATGCAACAAATTAAAGCATGGTAATACAAGAGATTTCAATGTTAAGATCCTCCTTAACTCCCTAATTTTAAGGCCAATATGACTATGTATCTTGTGAATTCTGGGACAATCGAGGAACGTATGGTCACTATATTACAAAAATATAGAGAGATGGTCATGAATCTTGATATGATGCCTGCAAAAAACAAGGGGGGGGGGGAGTCTTGTGCGGTCCACTCATATGATACAAGTTATTAATGCTGAGCCTTAAGGGGCAGCCTTACACCAAGGGATGTCATTTTTGAGGGAACTTAGCTTCCGTACGATGTATAGTTCTGATTATTAGCTTCAACTAGAATATCTTAAGAAAGATCTTCCCTCAAAGTTTAACTATATAATACTTTCGGTTTATAGTGTTTGGAAGGTCACTTGGGGTTATATGTCTTTCATAAGTCTCGTTTATCTTATAAATTATGTTGTTGAAAATATTTAAAACGTAATTGAGAGAGCTAAATCATCTCGTTTTCCTCTTCTTTAGTTCACAAGACTGGAAGGCGAGGTTGAAGATACCACCAGCGGATACTAGATACAGGACAGAGGTAAACCTTGCATTTGTCAACTCTTTATGCAATTAGTTGAATTTATCTTGATTTATTCTCTTGATGATGGCATGTCAAGGCGAAAGTCTTTATTGTTCTTCTTAGACATCATGTTTTTTTATTTTTTCTCTTTTGTTACTCAAATTGAATGTACTTTACCTTTTTTTATAAACTAGTTTACTGCACATGCTATGCACATGTGTCTTGTGTCAACCAATAAGGTTACATACGCCAGAAGAACAATATTCTTAAAAAGTAGAATTAACATGAAAATAAATATTATATTTTCTTGAATGGTTTAAAAAAATATTGTATATCAAAAATAGATTAACTATGTGCATTGTACTTTTACCCAATCTCATAAACAAAATCTTAAAAAGTTACTACATTAATATTGTATTACTCTTTTGGAGTCGTAAAATAAAAGTTATACAAAGAAATAAGAAATTACATGATATATTTTTAAAAATATTTATTTGATATTTTGACTTAAATATAATGTGTTCATGTAAGAATTTTTTTCATAAGGATAGTAATTCAAAACAGTTTTTTTAAAAAAAGGATAGTAATTCAAATCATTGGATCTTGATAATTCAATAGTGGATTATAATTTTTTTTTAAAATTTATTAGATATTTTGACTTAAATATAATGTGTTCATTTAAGAATCTTTTTGTAACTAAGGATATTAATTCAAATCATTGGATCTTGATGATTAAATAGTGTATTGTAAAATTTTCAAATTTTCTTTCGGTGAAAGTTGTATTGTCTCTTGATAACTTTAGAGTTGCTCCACAACATGTGTTCAACCCAAGTGAAGAAGAATTGCCTCGAAAATCCAACTAACTATAGAACCAAAAAGAAAAGAGAAGAAGCATAATCTTAATCAATATACAAAGAAGCAGAAAATAACTGATATTGGATTAACCCTCATTTGATTGCACTTAATAAATGTCTTAGTTGTAATCATTCAAATCTCAATCATTAAGTCTATTTGTTTTCAAGGTTTGAATCATAATCATTAAGTGCATTTGTTTTTGTTATTTTACAATCACAAAATGAATCTGCATAATTAAGATCTATAACAAAGTCTTAATAATATTAAGATGTCTATTTAAGATTTTGTACAAAGATGACAATTCACCGCTACTCCATCTACTTTCACCCATCACCCACAACCACCACAACCACCACCACCATCAATCACCAAAACCATTCGATATCACCACTAGCCATCATTTACATTCATCACCGTCAATCATTATTACATCCACTAATCACTATTGATAATTACCATAATTAGTCAACATTATATATTGCTAACTGCCATTAGTTATTAGTATCATTCCCACTGCTAGTTATTCAAAATCAATGCATATATCATAAAAAAAATAACATATATAATCAAATGAATGTGAAATGTTAACATGATATACTTGCAAGAGGATGCATGTAAGAAAGGGGCGACCTCAAGTTATAATTGCTCTCCAAAATATTATATAGTTTGTCATTAAAATGGCTCAAGATTAGGGAAGATCTGTTCATTTTTGCTGCTGCACCCGTGTCGACACGAGATGGGTGCGGGGTCTGTGTGGGATTCGGTCAGCCCACATAGGATACTTTGACCTGAGTCCATGGACAAATTTTGGGGAAAATTGAGATTTTGATAGAAGATAAGATAGATTTAAGACATGAGATATGCCATACCTAAATTTATAGTCCCTTTGTCTACTTTTTTAGCTTTTCTTGTTGGTCAATATTTATTTTTTCAAGCCAAACTCAGAGAAACTAAGAATTTAAGCGGTTGTGATCTGACTTTTGGTAGTTAGTAGCAGCAATCTGTAAGGGGAATTGGTGGATGACCTTGAATGACTTCCTTTTTCTTTTTTGAGGGGGAGAACTAGAGAGCGTGAAAGAAGAAGTTGGTGGTCTTTCAACATTTAGAATATCGCTATATTTTTATTATATAATTTTGGATTGTTTAGCCGAATTCCAACACCTGTATCCATACCTGGATCTGTACCCTCAGATCTTAAAATTTAGATTTTGCCGAATTCAACCCTTGGATTCGCGTCCGCGTCGGGCACCATCACCCGAGTCCAAGCAACTTAGTTTTTAGTAGTAACTAACACATTCTTTTGATGAAGAAAAAGAATATATAAAGCATCGATCAATGATGTTGTTCTAGTATATAAAGTAAAATATATTAAGATTTCTTCTTCTCCAAAAAAAATATATATCAAGAGTTCTTTTCCGAGAGAACAAAGGTTTTGAATTTTTGGTTAGAGATAAAACTTGAAAGTATCCAGGTTGAGTTTGCATAATTAATTTGAGACCTCCCAAAAAGTCATCAATTTTGATTCTATTTAGTTGGACTATTAATGTTTAGCTTACTGGAATTCTTTCTTTGTATGATATTTGACTATTTCTAATTAATTCCCCTTATCATATATTTTAGGAGTCTTTTTTAGTTCTCCTTTTCATATGTTAATTCTGACTTCCCACATCTCTAAACTTCAAACTTCAAACTTCTATGTGTTCCACACTTTTTCTTTACTTAATTATGTGTTCCACACTACCCCTCACGTGCAGGTTTGGTTCTTTTTTTTTCTCTCTGCGTCAAGCATGTGAAATTTCCTTATGGTGATGGGGGTGGTGAGACTTGAACCTAAGACCTCTCCCTGCTCTAATACCATGAGTTATGTGACGATCTAATCTAAAAATTAGTTTTAAATGAGATAGTCACACTTCAATAATTTACTTATGAGTTTTTTCCTTCCTTTCTGCCGTCTTATTTTTTCTGCGTGGTGTCTTTGAACTAAACTATCTCCATCTTTCCACGTTGTAATAGTGTTCCCGAAAAACTGTTAAGTGCCCTGTGCGAAAAGGCGGGACATTGATTAAGAGTGTAAATGGAAACTTTAAGTGGAATAGAAATAACAAGTTGCTTCTGTAGAGTTGTGGGAAGTCAGAAATTTGCTTTTTCGAATGTCATGCAATTTTTGCTCTTTATTGAGGTCTTATGCAAGGATTATTCATGTCATGTAATGTGTAGCAGTTAATATTTTGGGGATTATGATTCTGCAATATCAATTTTCTATGTTCTTTTAACTCTAAGGGGCCGTTTGATTCCAAGACACAAGTTATACATGAATTAGTAGTTTAAAGATTAACAATGAGAGTATTATTTTATTAGTAAAGGAAAGATACAAATTTGAAGTGACTAGGATATTTTTGTTATTCTAATCCATGCATTATTAGTGCTCGTATTCTTATTTCACATTCAATCCCACATAAATATAGCTTATTCAAGTTCTATTAAAGAAGTATAATGCTAACGAACATTGTAATATGCTATGTTAAATTTTATAAATAGATTAATTTCTCTGTACTGTAGCAACCAAACCATGTCTACACAATGGTGGTTGTTATGACAAGGTTGATTATTTTTTAACACAGTCAAGTGGTCATTATGTTAATGTGAATCAGTACTACCTAACCTCGGTCTGCATGTCTTGCTTTAAATCTCATGTTCATTGGGTTGGTTTGTTTGTCAATTTTGGTTTCATTCTATGATGATGATAGTAAAAATATTTGTAGGAAAACATTTTTCATTGTTCTGCATGCATGTGCTGCATTTGTACCTTTGCTTCCTTGCCTCCTTTGGACTTAACTTGGATACTGTCTATTTTCCTGGTAGGATGTGACAGCGACCAAGGGAAATGAATTTGAAGACTATTTTCTTAAGCGTGAATTGCTTATGGGAATTTATGAAAAGGGTTTTGAAAGACCATCTCCAATCCAGGAAGAGAGTATCCCAATTGCTCTTACTGGGAGTGATATTTTGGCTAGGGCCAAAAATGGAACAGGGAAAACTGCTGCCTTCTGCATTCCGGCATTGGAAAAAATTGACCAGGACGTCAATGCCATTCAAGGTTCTGACAAGCAATTCATAGCCATATTTTGAAGCCTTTATTTGTTCTAGTACATGTCATATTGCTTACTATGAATTCAGCCAGCAGTCGGCTCTTTTGGGCCCCTAATTTCTTATCTTTATAATGAAATTGCAAAATAGCTGTGTGTAAACCTTGTGTGCATCGTCTAAAAAATAAATTTAGTACATTGTGGCACACTAAATGACTTTGTAAAGGAACTTGCAGAGCTTGTAACAATAAACATGCAGAAGTTCTCTTTTTATACGATTGTTTTGAACATAATTACATAAATGCCAACATCTGAATTAATCATGAAAAATACTTCTACGTTATGAAGAGTTTGAGTTAAACCTAGTTAAGCTCGAGTCGCTGTTGAGGTCAGCATTTATTGAGTTCAGGCTGGTTTGTTTGACGATGAAGCTGAAGTTCACAAATTGGCTTGGCATGACTTTAGAGTTTTAGATAAAATTTAGATGGCAATTTGAAATTGTCAGTTGGTTGCACATTGAATTGGCTCATGAAAGTTGTTATTTATACTGGAGCATTTTTGATGGTGTGTATACCGAAAGAAATCCACTTTATTGTTTTCCATAGAAATGAGATTTGGTTCACTCAGTTTTAGCTTGTGTTTTACTGTTGTCTGTTGTCTCTTAATGCAGTTGTTATCCTTGTTCCTACGCGAGAATTGGCTCTTCAAACATCTCAAGTTTGCAAAGAACTTGGGAAGCACTTAAAAATTGAAGTCATGGTTACCACTGGGGGGACCAGCTTGAAGGATGATATAATGCGACTCTATCAACCGGTTCATTTACTAGTTGGAACCCCTGGAAGAATACTCGACCTTGCGAGAAAGGGGATATGTGTTTTGAAAGATTGTTCCATGCTTGTCATGGATGAGGTAATCCATCTCACCCATTTATTTGATCGGATCTGTATGCACTGTGTTTTCTTGAGAGAATACAGAGAAGACTAAAATAATGACGTGCTTATAAAATGATTGTTTGTGTGCTTTACTCAGTATAGAGTACTTTTCATGTGCGGCTACTAATATTTTAGAGAAAGGTCTTTTCAACATAAGATCTCTGGCATACAAAGTTTTCTTCCTAATTAATGTGGGAGAATGTAGCATAAGCTGGTTCAATGTCTTTATCCAAAAAATAAAGAACTCATACGGCTATGATATATGCTTCAAATGTACAAGTTATTACCTTTTCAAAATGAACACACCTAAGGAATGTTCCCCATATGGTATCTTTCTATATATCACCTGTTCAAAAGAAAATGTAATCTTTATGTTTCGAGTGAAAACACTTTACATGACTACTAATTCTATCTGTGTGCATACTTATGTCCTTCAGGCTGATAAGCTTCTTTCTCCGGAGTTTCAACCTTCCATCGTGCAGCTGATTCGTTTCTTGCCAGCAAATCGTCAAGTTTTAATGTTCTCAGCTACATTCCCTGTCACAGTCAAGGACTTTAAAGAAAGATACTTGCAGAAGCCATATGTTATCAACCTTATGGATGAACTTACTCTCAAGGGTATAACTCAATTTTATGCCTTCGTAGAGGAAAGACAGAAGCTTCATTGCCTTAACACTTTATTCTCAAAGGTTAGTACCTAACTCAAGTAAGCTTGGATGTTTTGAAGTTTGCTGCAATTCATAAATTCAAAAAACTCTTTTGACAGCTTCAAATCAACCAATCAATTATCTTTTGCAACTCTGTAAACCGTGTGGAACTGCTTGCCAAGAAGATCACAGAATTAGGCTATTCATGCTTCTACATCCATGCAAAGATGCTTCAAGATCATAGGAACAGAGTATTTCATGACTTCCGCAATGGTGCCTGCAGGAACCTTGTTTGTACTGGTATGATACGTGTCATCTGCTTGAAACTACTAGTACTCATACTTGCTATTCCTTTCTGTTGTTACTGCTGGTTTTCGAGGGGCACATTGTCATCTAAGTTGGAATTTGCTCATTGTTAATTATGGTTGTTGTATAATGTGTGGGTGCCTCTGTATAATGGGTTACATGTGTGGGTTCCAGGGAAGTTAACTGAGAATGTTTGTGCGAGGAACTTCCATTTTTAGCTTCGCAGTTGCGTTCGTATCTTCATTATGCTTGGGGTTTTTCAATTCACTGTAATATTGTTGTCTATGTACATGTGGAATTTCTGCAATCTACCCTGACCTGTTTGGTGAAGTATTCTGATTTGACTATTGTATGATGATCTAGTCCTTCTGCCTGTTCTTAGATGATGATTCCGGCTTGGTAACAAATTATCTCGATTTCCTTTGGGTCATCTCAGGGTTATCAAAGGCGCGCTTTAAGCGCGCTTAAGCCCTGAAACGAAGCTCAAAACTTGTTAAGCGCTTCGCCTTCATTTATGTGCGCTTCATGTTGTCATCAAGGTTCTAAGACAATTGTCAATGAGCCTCTTATGAAGAAGTGAAACTAGTTAATTGATATTTCACTTTATCATAATTTTTTTTCAATTTCTTTGGTAAGATATTTGTCATTTATGTTTATAATTATTAGACTTGGACTAAAATATATATTTGATGTTCTTTTCTCCCTTTACGCCTTTTTTCATTGAAGCCCACACTTTATTTGCGCTTAAAGCTTCCCCCCCCCCCCACC
>NC_028646.1:5704691-5729910 GCF_001406875.1 Solanum pennellii
CCCCCCCCCCCCAACCTTAGAGCTTTTCTGCGCTTTTAGCCTTTCATAACACTGGGTCATCTTTTTCCCATGTAGATAACTAAGTGAACTTCTTGTAATTATATTGTGTGATGTTTAATGCATTTTCTTGGTCGATTGTGCAACCTTTTATTCTTTCATGTTGGGTGCAGATCTGTTTACTAGAGGGATAGATATTCAAGCAGTCAATGTTGTTATAAATTTTGATTTCCCGAAGAACTCCGAGACATATTTACACAGGGTATACATTACAAATCTTTGCCCAGTGAATCATCTCTCTTATCTATATGTGCTATTTTCTTATCACATATATTTTGCAGGTTGGGCGATCAGGGAGATTTGGGCATCTTGGTTTAGCTGTGAACCTGATTACTTATGAGGATCGCTTCAACCTGTATGCATATGATATCTCTCTTTTGCCATAGAAGTTCATTTAGTTTATGTACTTGGTAATAATATGGGATCGTATCTAACAGGTACAGAATTGAACAAGAACTAGGAACAGAGATCAAGCAAATTCCTCCGCACATAGATCAGGCTATATATTGCCTTTGATCAGTTAGCTGCTCGGTTATGGTGCACCAATGGTGAGTCTTTTGTACAGGTATGCAGTTGTTAGAGTTCTGAGATGAGCTACCTGAGAATCTTATTTTTTTTGTATGCAGATTTAAGTGCAGTCCTATAAATTGATATCTTCTCAGTGTGTCAATTACTGATTATTTTCCACTTTATTTTTACTTGCATCTTGCCTGGGGGTTTATCATTTATTTCATCACCCCACCTCGTGGGTGTGAGGGAGTATGAGCAAGGGTTCCGACATTATGGACAAGTGTGGGTAAAAAGTTGTAATCCTGCCACATTAGCCCCGTGTGGTGTAAAATATGGAAAGGTTTCCACATCTGATGGTTATGGGTAACAAAGCTAGCTCTGCCATATCTGTGCCTGGATGTGGTGCAAAATAAGAAAGGGTTCCTGCATCATGGACAAATTTGGTAAAAAGGTTTGTCCAAGAGGGTCAAATTGAGGCCGTTAATTGGAACATAGGCACTTTGACAGGAAACTCGAATTAATTAAAGGATAGATATTCTTTAAAGGAGAAGAGTTGATATTGCATGCTTTGTGGAAACTAAATGGGAAGGGCAAAAAGGCTTAAGGATTGGTAACACGAGTGATAAATTATGGTATTGTTAGATAAGATAAAATTAAGAATAGAGGTATTGTGAATCTTGAGCCTTGAGGATAAAGTTGTAGAAGTAAAACGAGTTGGAGATATGATTATTGTGTTAGTCTTTCTTGGGGAGGGAGACAATCAATGCCATTAGTTCCTATGCTCCCTAAAAGGGATTAGATGCAGAAGCGAAAACTACATTTTGGGAGGGATATGAACACACCTTTCAAGGGATTTCGGGATACCAGCAAATCTTTATTGGGGGAGATCTAAATGGACTTGTAGGTAAAGATAGCGATTGTTTTGCCCGAGTATATGGGGATATGGTTATGATCAATGCCATTAGTTCCTATGCTCCCCAAAAGGGATTAGATGCAGAAGCTAGAACTAAATTTTATATGAACACACTGTTCAAGGGATTTCAGGATACCAGCAAATCTTTGTTGGGGGAGATGTAAATGGAATTGAGGGTAAAGATGGCGACCGTTTTGGCCAAGTAGATGAGGAAATGGTTATGATATTAGAAATGATGAATGTAAGGCTGTTCTAGAGTTCATTTTAGCTTATGATTTAGCTGTAATTTTCACATCATTTGTTTATCTTTATTTGTATTTATACTATTTATAGAAGTGAGGAACCCTAGAAGTTGAAGACCAAAATTCTTTACTAATATTTATTTTGTATTTAATATTAAATGGAAAATCGATAACATTCTTTCCTTTTAGTTGGTCCCAAAGAGAACATCACCTTTTTATAGTTAGTAACATTTCAAAAGTCTTCCTTTCCTTTTTAAACTCCGTGCCCCGTCAAACACCTTCACATAAATTGGGACGGAAGAGTATTATATTACGTCTTCTCTGAATAGTTGTCTCCTTTATTGGCGACAATTTTTTGTATAAAACAATTTGTCTGCTAGAAAAGAACTTTCAAACCTTTTATTGGAAGGACACATCTCTTTGCTTTAGTATTTTGTAAATACGTTTTTTCGGTGTGGTTTTTATGGTTGGGATTATGAACTAACAAATTAGTGCTAATTTTTGAAGGAATAATTCATTTGTGTCCACCAATTGGATTCAACATTGAAAATTAAACATAATGGAGAAAATAAAAATGCTACCAGAACAATTTTTGATAAGAAATGGACTAAATAGTCAATAGGCTTATTAAGTCATGTTTATATTATTTTCATAAGACGAGCATATTCAATTTCATATTGCAAAAGCCACATATTCATACTCTTGAAAATTGTGACTTTTGTAATCTGTAATTTTTGCGACCCTTTGTTATTTATATGCAAGGTATCAAAAGGGTTTTGTATCTTACGACTCAACGTGAACTCTTGATAATGGATTTGAGAGATTAAGAGAAAGTGGAAGAGAACGAAAGAGGGTTTTGTATGACCTTCCAAGGACCAAATGGGGTAGCTTGACTCTTGTCAAAGCTCAGGAGATTGGAGAGAAGTTGTTGGCCATGAGGGCTTGGGGGGGATTAGTGGGGATGCAAGCAGTATGCAGGATAGGCCAGTGAATTGCATTATGGAGGTAGCTAGAGAGGTGTTGGGATTTCAAGGGGATTGATAGTCGAGTGGAGTGGCACAATTATTTACTATGTATGTATTCCAATTTGATATCCAAGATTATCCCCCTCTTAAAGACACATGTTAGTTTAGCTAATGTGTATCATTAATTTGATAATGTCTCCCTACAAATACTCTGTTTGACTTTTATCATATAATCTTTGAATAAATAATTTAGAAAATAGTGGTAAGGTCTGCATACACTCTTCCCTTCATAAACCCCACATAGTGGGATTTCGCTGGAGTATGTCGTATGGAATTTCCATATTAATTTTTTTTATTTTTATTTTTGATTTGGGATTAGAGCATCATAAGAATAAGAAAATATTATTTCAAATGGTGCAAAGTTTATTGACCTGTAATATTTATGGGTCCTTGCTCTACAATTACTCTTTTTTACACTGCCTTTTCTTTGTTTTACTACCAATTTATTTTCAACAACATAAATTTAAAAAGAAAAAATGATCCACAAGATGTGTTAATAAGTTGTTCCAACTGAACAATCTCAATATTTGCTATTTTTCATGACAAGATTTGAGAGAATTCTTAATAATATAAATGGTGAAGGGCCAAACCTATTCCTGACCTAATGGATTTGTTTCAAGAATGTCATAAACATTTTTTGTTTTTTGAGTATCAGTCCCCAATCACCCACACTGTTCTCTTTGGGCTTAAACATGACGCTAAAAACTAACAGACCTCTCTACACTCAAATATAGTGGCTTACATGGCAGTGTGTGAATGGTTCAGATGTAACCCATGAATAAATTCTATTACTTGACCTATATATTATATATTCGTTCGATTAAAACCCATATAGCTTCCATATTAGTTTCTTCTGATTAGAGTGCTTCAATTCTTTCTTCTCAAAGTCCATGTTCATCCCTCTTCTTAACCCAATTCTTCTATAAGTTCAAAACTAGATTCAAGTGCATGATTTTGCAAGTAAATAGGTTCATTAGGCTCTTGGCTTTAAGGACATATAGGAGTTGTGATACCATCAGAACATCTTTTATTCCTCTAATTCCAGATACACCAAAAAATACAAGCCGGCATCATCTGTCTAGATATTCATGATGGATTTTCCAACTCTCATTTTCCAACTCTCCATGAACACCAACACTCATATGCTTCCTTTGCATTACTAGGCATGATCCATGCCACTCCAAAAAGTGAAAAGAACATGCTCCAGATATCAGTTGTAGCTTCCCAAAGAAGTGAGGAGATTTCTGACACACACACACTCTATCAATCCATCTGATAGCCTAGAAAGATATTGTGTGTTAAACATGCTATTAGATATTCTTGATATGGTGTTTTACTAGGACAAGACAATCAGGATTAAGCTGGCAAATGCCTTCTTTTTTGAGGTGGCAACAGACTATATATAGCACCAATAGATGCAGTAAACCATGTATACAAGAGGAGATCAAAAACTTCCAAAAAGGCTAAAATGTACTACGCAATCTTACAAAGACTCCAAAATCTCCAAAATAGATTCAGTGTCTGAAGAAAATTCTTCTTTTCATAAAAATAGAACAACAAAAGTGATTTCACCTTTACTTTTCTAGATTGAGCTACTGATCTCTTCAAAGCATCTCAGATTTCTCTGTCTCGACAGTCCACCAAATACAGGTAGGTATCATTTTCCATCTGCTTTTTTGCCTAGGCTAACCTTCTCCGCTGTTCCAACATTTCTGTAAATCCGGAGAGTGATTTGGCATTACCCATGAAATCTCTTTCATACGTAGATATTCTGAATTTTGTACAGTCACATTAGTGTAGGAGTAGTGACGATTAGTTTCAGGTTCCTTGCCACAATGATGGCATGTGGAATACACTCTTTATTAGATTTTCTTGTGTTAAATATACTTATTTCACCATCAACCAAACAAAACAAGCCACTTTGTATATGACTCTTGACTTTTAAGATATTCTTCTATGGCCATACCTCTATCATGTTGGGAGCTCCTTTAAGCAACACATAACAATCTTCAACTTTGTTAGATCCCTTTCGCATTTCCCAGCCACCACATTTCCTCTCTTTGCTCCAAACCTGTTCTCTTCTGCATAAACTAACATAAATTCCCGCTTAACTTATGTTGGTATTAGTATGCGGAAAAGAACATTGGAACCAAATATTGTATGAAACAATATTTGACATTATTGAATTTTATTTGGTATTATTCTTTCCACTAGTCCCAATAGGGATGGCAATGGGGCGAGGCAGTTGCAGGGCGGGGTAGGTCTAAGTCTATGCGGGGCGGGGCGGTTTGGAATAATTTTTTTAAGAAATTAAGCGGTGCGGAGCGGGTGGCGGGTTGAAATATTTTTTATCATTTTTCTTTATCTCCCAGCTTTAACTGTCAGTCTAGTACCATCTTCGCTCTTTCTTTATAGTTTTCAAAGAAGTACTCAAATTTTGTAATGGGTTTTAGTTCATAAAATTTAATTGAAATGATTGGTAAAGAAAATAGAATTTATGTACTGATTTAACAAAATTGTGTGTTTTAACAAAACAAGAACTAAGAAAATAATTGAACTAGATCTTCACAGTTAAGAAAATATAATAAAAAATTAAATTTGTGTACTGTTCTAGCAAATAACATAATAAAGAAAAGAAAAAAAATCGATAGAACATAAGCGGAGCGGGTTAGGAATAGAAAAAAATGTTAATCAGGGCAGGGTGGGGCGGATTAAAATTGTGGGTTAAGTTTCTACCCGCCCCATTGCAATCCCTTAGTCCCAACCTAATGACACCTCACATTTTCTTCTCAAATGCCCACAAATTGGAAAAGCCTGAAATAAAGGCATCATCCAATGTGCAATAATATGTTTATGCTGCGTTATGAAAAAAAACAATTTTTTGTGCTGCCAGCCCCTTTCTTTCAC
The DNA here is from genome assembly GCF_001406875.1 of Solanum pennellii. NCBI lineage: Eukaryota > Viridiplantae > Streptophyta > Magnoliopsida > Solanales > Solanaceae > Solanum > Solanum pennellii. The sequence goes on from NC_028646.1 coordinate 5,710,346, forward strand.
CCGGAATAAGGGTAGGGCAAACAAGGCAAACACGTGGAATATTTATTTGAGCCATTTTTTTCCTTGCAGAAATCTCATGTTGAAGTTGTGCGATGCCTGAGATGCTGAGATAATGGATGACTTGGCTGTTTCATGGTTGCCGAGATAACTGAGTTCATCTTTAGTTCTAGTGACGAGTTTTAAGTTAATCCTAAAAGACTTTAGCAGTACATACTGACAATGGATAGGTCCAGTCAGAGACTGACCGTTGGTGAGTCCCCTGGTTAATGTAGTATTTGACATTTGTCGCTGTTTCCTTTTCGGTTTATGTCTGTTGGATAAGCTGTACAAGATTTTGCTCTATGGTATTCATATGGTAATGTGGGTCATGGAGAAGTGATACCTAAAGATGTGGTAGTCATTTTCGTGCACTCATAGAGATTAATATCAGACGTTCAACCAGTGTCTCAGTATGTGTACCAGAAGCATTGTACTCCTTTCAGCTTATAGCTTTTCTCCTGTTATGTTAGTGTTTGGAATGATGAAGCAGGTTATGTGTCTGCATGAATGTAGTCAATTTGGCTGAATGTGAAGAGTACTGTTTTAATTTTATCTATTCCGGATTTGAATAATTGAATCTTTCTCTGCCTTGTCTCTATTTAAGTTGTAAGGTGTGTTTGGCCGGAAAATGTTTTCCAATTTTTTTTTTTTGTTTGGTTGGATAAAACGTTTTTCAAATCACAACTCATTTTCCTCAAATTTTAAGAAAAATGACTTTCCTTAAATCTAAGGCCTATTTTGAAAGATATTTTGCTGACTTCAATTTTTTATTTTTTTATGCACCTGACCCACTAAAAAAAGCGATGCAAGAACGTATTCTTTTATCTAAGCTTCTTCCCTGTGCATTAGCTCCCCCCATCGTAGATGGTTCAGCCACGCCCGGTGCCACGAAATGATAAATTTCTATCACTCCCCCTCCCCCCTCCAAATAAAAATTTAAGTTTGTTTTTAGAAAACAAATGTGTGTATTAGATATATATATAATTATTTAATTTTATCAAGTCAGAATGCTTCGTTCATGTGGTAGATTTTTTAAAATAAACGAGACTCTATTGCATAAATTATTGAGATATGTTTTTCAAACTAACTAGTTGACATTTTAGATATGAAATCCACAATTTTAATAGTTTAAGTTCAAGACTCAAAACACAGAAGATTGTTTAGATGTATTTATAATATTCTACCCTAAAGATAATTATAGACTTTCACATTTGAAATAGTTAATAATAATAGGTTTGACATATTTATTTGACAAGTTCATTATTATGATGTTTGAACCAACTAAAATAATAATTATCAAGTTAAATAATTAACGAAAGATAATATCGATGATTAAATATTGTAACATGTTTAAACTCTAAGCTAATGTACGATCGTACATTTTCAAATACTTTTATCGAGTCTTTTTGTGTAATGCATTCGGTCACAGAATTTGGAAAAATATTCATTTTTTTAAAGAAATATAATTTGTACCCATAAATTTTAAAACTATAGAAATATTCATAAGTTTGTTTACATTTAATGAAAATGTTATGTGAAAGTCGTGACAGTGAGCACAACTGTTAAGATTATGAAAACAGAAAGAAAACAAAAGAAAAATAAAATTGATTTCTAAAAAAAAAAAACTACTATTATTACTTATAAAAACAATATAAATATGTGTATCATTTCATAATTTTTTTATAACGAATTAGGAACAAAATTTAACCTAAAATTATAGATGACGAGTGTTTCTAGTAAATATTAAAACTCGGGGTAATTTCTAAAATTTTAGAAGTTCCCAATTAATGAATTTGGCCAAAAGTTTTCCTAATATTCTGTCCATATACACATTTATTTGGTGCACTATTAAAAGTTATAAATCTATTAACCATAAGCATCATTAAGCTTAAACCATTATTAAAACTCATATAATGCACTAAATTAGTGCTCTCTATGTTGCAATGTTTTGAAATTTAGGTCTCTTGGCCTGATTGTTTTGTAAAAGTCTCTCCATATTGTGAGGGACTTGTTTTGAATATCTAATCCTTAAAAAACCAAATTTCTCTTCTTTACTTGAAGTTGCATTAGAAAGAGGTGCCTTGAACTAACGAGTAAAGTTACTGCCATGTGACCATGAGGTCACGCAGTGGCGGAGCTAGAATTTGATTCAAAATATAAAGAAATAAAATCGTATAGAAGCCAAGAAGTGTCAGTATCTAATATAAATATACATAAAAAAATATTTTAATTCTAGCTAATTTTCTAAAGAAGGAGTGTCGACCGGTGTGGCTTCACCACTGATATCACGAATTCAAGCTGTGAAAGTAACATTTTATAGAAATGCAAGATAAAACCGTGATCTGTCCGACAAAATTGAGATTTGACACTTCATTCAACATGAGTAGTTTTCATATGCAGAGTAGAAAACAGAGAGAACCAAATTGCACACTCATTATAGAACAGAACACACATTAAAAAAAACAGCAGCATGAAATTTACTACAATCAAAGTTATTTTTTCATAATCTTCATAACATCGTTAACAACCATAGCATCCAAGAAGCTTCTTCTTAGGGGTTTGTCCCGTAGCGCGATACGTTGCTGCTCTCTCCTCTGCTTTCAGAAATTCTTCCCCTCGTCTCGCTTCAACCTCAGCTCTCTTCTCATCTGCCTCCTTACGAATCAACGCTACTTCATTTTTTATCTTCTCCGCGTATTCTGCTTTCTTATGCTCTAGTTGATCCTATCAACACAGAAAATGTTCAAAAAGTATTTTGATGCACGTATAGTCGGACTCTAAGTATAGTTACCTCAAGTTGTTTCAGTTTAGCTTCAAGCTTTGCTGTATGAGTTTTCTCCCATGTTGCAACTGCAGAGAGCTTCTTTTGTGCCCTACTCAATAATAAAAAAACGATTACGCGTTGATTATTTATGTTAAACAGATATTGAAAGTTTTGAAAATCCTACTTGTTGTTCACTTTGCTTTTTTTACTTTCTTCCCATGCCTTGATGAAAGATGACCTTTTCTCATTTTCAAGCTGTGAAAGAGCAATATCTGAATAAAAAGCTTATGTTAAAACACATCTGAGATACTATCATTTATACGCGTTGTATGTAATACGTACCTCTGTCAAGAGATCCTTTTGAACTTTTCTTCGATGAAACATCGGTATCTGTTAAAATCAGGAAAACAATAACATCATATATCATGATATCAGAGAATCACAACGAGCATCCAGAGAGCGAATAGTCTCCTCGAGATGTATCATATATGCAATGCTAATGTGGTGACTTAGTAATTCAAAAATCGCGTTGCTGTTCAGAAAAAACGACAACTATACAGAGAGTTTGAGTTTACTAGCTGTGAAGTTATTTATCAGGCAATGAATTAGGGCAAACAATCTGCTAAGTTCATTTTGGATTCTGAGAAAAACTATGCAGTAATTAGAGAAAACGATGAGCCAAGAAATTAGTACTCAGTACAAACAACTATTACGGCTCAGTTCCAAACAAATTAGTACTCCTATCATTTCAAAGAAATTGAATGGATTCGGTGTACACCCTCAAATTAGTACTTCTATTATTTCAAAGAAATTGAATGGATTCTGTGTACACCCTCAAATTAGTACTCGTACAAACAACAATAACTACGGCTCAGTTCCAAGCTAATTAGTACTTCTAACATTTCAAAGAAATTGAAGGGATTCAGTGTACACCCTCAAATTAGTACTCGTACCAACAACAACTACGGCTCAGTTCCAAGCTAATTAGTACTTCTAACATTTCAAAGAAATTGAAGGGATACAGTGTACACAATCAAATTTGCTAACTTTTGGTCTCAATTAAGCCTTTGATGTATCTTAAATCTTCTGGAATAAAATTTACATATTTAGAAATTGCTACTATAGTACCACCATCGCGATGTTCTTTTAATCGAGTTTCATATCTAACCTATTCGATTGAAGTTGAAGAACAAGCGAAATCGCTATTAAATATGTGCAAACTATATAATTTAGTTTGCACATCAAAGGGCGGAGCAGTGTAACTCTAGCTTGAAGGTTCCATCAAACTTAATAACTTTAGTTTGAAAACATTGTATTTTTCTTAAAAAATCTATTAAAATGCGCAAATTATCTAATTTAGAACCCAATAACTTAAAATAACTATAATCTCAAACTCATAAGCTTCAAATCTTAACTCTAGTTCCATGCGTCATGTCATATTTAAACGATGGCATAAAAGCTCAAGATATCAATATAATAACAAAATCAGCTGTGATATTATATAGCCCAATAATTTTAACTGAGAATTCACCATCTAAGATTAAAGATTCCATGAAAAAGAACACATTCACAAATAACTCATTTTCATTTGTATAAATCAAAAAAATAGTTAAAACATATATTGACGGTGTAAATAATACCATATCTGTTATTTTACCCTCTTTAATTTGTATCATACCATATTTACCATCAATAATTACACTAAATTGGTAGCGTTAAATAATATAAAAGAAGCCGAAGTCTAAAAATCTAAAGAGACTATCGGTTGGATTGACTTATTTTAGGTGTTTTAAAGCCAAAATAATTGTTAAGCAGTTTTGAAGTGTTTGAGTAAAGTTAAAAAAATACTTATAAGCACGTATTTTAAAGCTAAAATAACAAAAATAAGCCAAAAGTCAATCCAAACAGGCCCGTATCTATGATGCGAGGGAAAAGAATTAAACCAAAATAAATACATAATTATTTGTTCCGCATTTGAAGCATTAGCGAGTTTCGAAATTATTGATCCACAATTTGTACCACATTAGTAATGAAATAAGTTATCTGATACGTATAATGAAATAATTAATTGAACTCGTAAAGTCCATAAGATACTTTTGCTTATCTCATCCTAAATACTACTTCTCCATCCCAATTTTTGTGACATTTTTCAGATTTTGAAATTCAAATAAGTCTGTTTTAGACAGTAAAATTTTTCATATATCTTTTAATTATTTTGAATTGTAAATAAATGTGACATATAATACTTTTTTACGTAGTTTACAAACATGTAAATTTCATTTATAAAAATTTGAAGATTTCACGTATTATTTTTTGGTCAAACTTAAACTGTTTGACTCTAAAAAAAACAAAAAATGTCACATAAATTAAGACATTGGAGTTTGTAAAACTAGAAAAGGAACCATAGTAATGTTATATACTCCCTCTCTTTCTTTTTATATGTCATCCTTATTATAAATAATTGGTCTATTTATTTGTCACTTCATAAAATCAATGCATAAATTACAATACTCTTCCTATTTTACCATTGTGAGTTATCGGCCTTGAAAATATAAATTTGACTAACATATAAAAACTAAATGAATAATTCATGTTCATTGATCAAATTAATTAATCAAAATAAATAATTACTTATAAATTGATTGAAAAGCTGATTTTTTTTTAAAAAAATAAGAGTAAAATAATAAAATTACTTAATTTCTTAATGCACATGAAATAAAAAATAAAAACATATAAATAAAAACAAAGAAAATATTACTAACAATAATTATGTGTGAAATTCCCAAAATGGTCCTAATAGAGTCGTTGGGAGAACAGAGTATAGGTAGATCTTGTTAAGACCTTGTAAAAGTAAATTTAAGTAGAAACAAGGAAAAAAAATTTACAAAAACGTAACTACACTAAACAACTAGTACAATAATAAAACACCAACAAGCCTAAATAAGTTTAAAAAACTCAAAAAATGAAAATAGTAATGAGCACCTAAATATTAAAAAAAAAAAACACAAAAAAATTTATAAACGTATAGAGGAGACTATAATTAAGACACAATACATAAATATATTTTTTAATTTGGTGTCGTCTCACATTTATGCCTTTTAACTTTTGGTTCAGACAGATAGACACTTAAATATATATAAAATTAATTGAGTAGACATACATATCCTACTGAAATTTATTTATCCTAAGTAATTTCTTACGTATATTATATTTCATAAAACTCATGTATCTAGTTATTCAGCTTTGTACAGACTAAAGTATACACATATAAAATCGAAATAAATAAATCTAAATTAAACTAAATTAAAGCACACATTTATATATTATGCGTATAAATATTATACCTTGAGGTGTGAGAGGTTGATGAGGTAGAGTAGTAGTAGTAGTATGATGAGGTGGTGGTGGTGTGGGAGTAACGACGTCGTTTGGAGTAGCTATGGATGCAAGTGGTGGTTCTTGCTTTATTTGCGGTGCCACTTCTGCTTCCATTTCTTCCTATTTACTTTTTCATCAAACTCTCTATTACTCAATTTCTAACAACCATGTTTAATGTTTTTCTTCAATAAATAAATAAATAGTATATAAGTAATATTTATTAGCAAATTGATAATATTTTAACAATTCTTTTTGAAGGATAGTTCCAAAAATCCCACCGCTTATTTATTTCATCACTATCTATTTATAGGGTGTGTCGTTTTGATTATGAAAACATTAAAAAAAAAAGGACCTTTTTTTTATAAAATATATTTTAAATATAAATTACTATAATTTATAATTTTATTGCTTAATTTTTAAATATATAACCTTTAATTTTTGTTAATATTTGATTTTATGGTTAAAGTCAATATACCTTTTCGAATTAGGGTGTTCATAAATCGGTTTAAATTAATTATTGATCAAAACTAAAATCTGACCAACTTAATTAATTTTAAAATTATCAAAATTAAATCAAATCAAATATAATATATATTTATTGATTTTGTTATTATTATTTTTTCCATTCATTTGGTTCAATTATTCAGTTATTAACTATAGACAAAAATAAAGAAATAATTCATTCTAAACAAAAATAGTTAGAATCACTAACAGTATGCAACTTTCACTTACTGAATTTACTATGAGTAACACTTCAAAATTCATTATTTTGATCTAGAAGAAAGAGAAAATGATATTTTTAATCACATAAAAAATCGTCATAAACATTCATATACATGAAATTAATAAGATAAATATTCTCACCTTGCTCATTTTTACTTTTATAAAAATATTTAAAATTATTTATAAAAAATCGTCATAAATATTCATATACATGAAATTAATAAGATAAATATTCTCACCTTGCTCATTTTTACTTTTATAAATAAATTATAAATAAATTTAATAAAAACACATTTAAAATATTTAAAATTATTTATAAAAACAGTATATTTTGCACGAATATTATACAATTTATCAATTTAATTAAATTATTATTTTTTAAATAAAATCATAACCATTCAAATGCTATCAATTTTTAAAATCTAAAATTAATTATAGAGGTTAGATGCTACATAAACATAGTGAGGGAATATTTATTTAATATCTAAATTTAGCAAAACAACAAAAAATTGTGGCTGATTTCTGATATTTGGAGTAATTAAATGTTTTTTCGAGGGTGGCTTACGATGCTGGAAAACGTGGCTTTTGTATATTATGCCACCGCCACGTAAACATGGATATCAGCTATCAACTATAAAGTATATTACAGAAGCACTCGTAATAATATATTTAATATAATTTTATAAATAAAATATTATAAAATTGATATATGTTAATTATATTTTTATATTTAACAAAATTGTTTCTAATAAGCCTTTGATTGAAAAAATATATATTTACAAGCTATCTTAAAAAAGAAAAAAACCGACGAAGAAAGATATGATGATAAAAAAAAAATTTACTCATATTTTTTCAAACAAAAGAAAAAGAAATAATAATGATAAAATATGCTACAATCCAAATGAAATAAACATTAATGACCTTTACGTAAAAACTAATATTTGGAGAAAAATTTGACAAATAATGTTTGTCCATATAATTTGTTATTATTTAGCAAATATTTTTGGTAAATATCCCAAATTTTCAAATACTATTTTTTTAGTATTTGGGCCAAATCTCATTATTTGGATCTTTTGAAAATTAAAATTTTACCCCAAATTTTTATCTTTTACAAAAACACCCTATGTAATAGTTGTTTGTGTTGTATTACATTATTTTTTACGTAAACACCAAAATAGTGATGATATGATTGTGATGAAAATGATGAAAAATTAACTCAAGAAATAAAATCATGTGCTTCGTTTACTTCACGATGTATGGAATGATACTTGTTGCACTCGCTCCAAATTACCACATTGCTCTAGTGTGATTGAAACTATTTGTAATTGTTGTAACGAACATCCAATTGACTTGTAATACAAACTTATAGTTAGTTTTAATAATTTTTAAAACTTATGGGCGTAAATCATATTTTTCTAAAAAGGTGAAATATATTTCCCAAATCCTATGGCCAAACACACGGTAAAATTTCACCTAAATTTTCACTCAAATAATATTTGCCAAGAATATTTAAAAATTTATGGTCAAACTCTAACTAGGAACAGAGTAAATGGTAAGTTATGATATATACGTCAATTTACGATCCTTTCATAAAATTAGATACTCTGTCTTTAAATTTTATCATTTGTAAAATATTATTTGCAAAAATTCATACTTTAAGAAGTTTGAATGTTGTATTCAATTAAATGTTGAATTATTTACTTAGAGAAATACGAAAATTTTCACTAATATTTTTTTTTCTTTTTTTAAGAATGCAACTTTCTTCTAAAAATCCTTGTCCACGAAGGTGAATGGTATGTTCTGTAGAACAACCATAAAATTGATAATGTTGTATGGTAGTGTGAATATTGAATTGTTGAATATATTAAAAGGAGGACATAACAGACCGTTCATATCACTTTATATTTAGCTAAAGATAGAGATCCACATATTATTTTTTGATATTATTTTACAAGAAGGATGTGAAATGATCTTTTCATGAAAAAATTGAGAGTCAAAAATGAAAAGCAAAAATTCAAGGAAAGAAAAACCAATGAGGAACAAAACTCAACTAAATAATATATAAATAATATAAAGGATTTCATCACATTGTCACATGACCATGTTAATTAATAGTTTACAAATCAAAAATTTCAAAAGACAACTGAAAAAACTTTAGTTAAAGAAATCACAACACAATTCCTTAAAAACTAGTAGTAACAAAGAAAGGTCCAAAAGGCAAATTAAATAAGATTCTTTTTTAATAGTTGCCCACCAAAATAATAGACAGTAAAATGTATATTTTCTGTATATTACCTATAATATACAAAAAATATACATATTTTATACATTAGTTTTATGTATATATTTTTTGTATATTGGTGAGGGAGTCTAATTATTTTTGGGCCAGCGACTAAACATGTTAAAAAAGCCCTTAATATAGTAATGAATAGAGGCCCAAAAAGTATGTAAAATTGAGAGAGATTAATGGATTCTTCCAACAAAGGTATCCAAACTCATCTCACTTGGATCAGTAGCTTGAAGTTCAACTTGGACACCATCTAATTCTCTCCTGAATCTGTCTTTTGAACTTGCATACAACATCTTACTTCTCACTCTTGCTGTCTCTGGTGACCTATATATATACACACACATTCCAACATTGTCAAATCACACATAAAAAAAATTGTGAGCTTTTTAAGATATGTCTTGTTACATATCAAAATGAAGTGTTGCCAAGTGGATATGGTAAGATGAGTTGTTGACATGACTATATTTAGTATTGCATTACAATTTTGTACATGTGGCAGCCTAAAATGTGTGATCTAAATTGTGCGGAATCTTCACTCTTAATGTTGTATTTGTGTCAGATTTTTTGAAAATATATTACTTTTGAAAAAACGAACATGCAGACATTTTTGAAGAGTCTGAGCAACATAGGAAATCCGCTTTCAATGCCGCATTTGTGTCAGATTCTTTAAAAATACACTATTTTTGAAGAATCGGACATGCAAACATTTTTGAAGAGTGTGAGCAACACAGTTTGAGACTAGATTTGAATAATACTACTTTCGTTTCACAAAGACTGGTATAATTTGACTTGGCACGAAGTTTAAGAAAATAAAGAAGACTTTTGATCATGCGATTCTAAATTAAATTTATGTCAAAATCTTGTGGCTTAAACATACCGCGTGGAAAGTAGTTACCAAAAAAAGAAAAAAGATCATTCTTTTTTAAACAGACTAAAAAGAAAAAGAGATCATTTTTGAAACTGAGAGAGTGGTATATAGGCATAATTGAGTCATTCCCTAAAAAAATGAATCAGTGACCATCCAAGGTATTGCAATCTCATCAAGATTTGACTTTATTAAATATCAAGACTATATGTTCTTTGACATGGTTTAGAGACTCACAATTCAAGAAGTAATTCATATTAAATGATAGATAATTGGTAGTTATGTTAGTTTAGATATTTTAAAAATGTCAGTGCATTCGTGTTAGATCTTTTTAAAAATGAAAAACTTTTGAAAGATGTAACGTATAACTAACAACAATTTTGAAGGATTCGAACAGCGAAGTTAAATAGGTTGTGAAAAGAAATGATTTACCAAGCAACAAAGAAGATCCTGCTTTTCTGGACATTTTCATCAGTAGTCCAATCATAGTCAAAAACAGCATAACGACATTCACTTGGAGGCATGCTATTAGCAAAATCATCATGTGTTTCTGTCTGTCCACCAACTTTCTCAACCACAACTTGCTGAACAGATTCATCAATCTTGAAAACTAGGTACCTATGGTTCCTCTTTGCTTTCAACTCCAAGAACCTCAGCTTGCATTCATCACTCACTGCTATTCCTGATGCCGAATTCGCCTATCCAACAAAAAACAAAGAAAGATAGAAGACAAACATAGATAATAACAAACCACGTCACGGACTCTGTTATTTCTTGACAGCGGCGGAGCCAGAAATTCTCATAAAAGAATGTAAGAATGTCACACTTTTGATTTGAACTTACCACCTAAACAAATTTTGAGCCACCTTTTCTACTACACTAAAAGATCCCCTTGTGTCAAAAGGGATTTAACCAAGAAAAAGGTATGCAGGAGCATGAAACATCTCATGTTTATATAGGATTCTAGGGAAGGGCCACACCCAAAAGTAATGTTGTGATCTATAGGTCACACAATATTAGACAGTGGCGGACCCATAAATTCTCACAAGGAAATTCAAGAAAATGTAAGAATGTCACACTTTCTATTTGAACCTACCACCTAAAATAAATTTTGAGCCACCTTTTCTACTAAACTAAAAGATCCCCTTGTGTCAAAAGGGATTTAACCAAAAAAAAGTTAGCCAGGAGCATGAAGCATCTCATGTTTATGTAGGATTCCAGGGAAGGGCCACACCTAAAAGTAATGTTGTGATCTATAGGTCACACGACATTAGACAGTGGCTGAGCTAGAAATTCTGATAAGGGAATTCAAGAAAATGTAAGAATGTCACACTTTCTATTTGAACCTACCACCCAAAACAAATTTTGAACCATTGCTACTACACTAAAAGATACCCTCGTGTCAAAAAGGATTTAACCAAAAATAGGTAGCCAGGAGCATGAAGCATCTCGTGTTTATGTAGGATTCCAAGGAAGGGCCTTACCCAATGACCCAAAAGTAATGTTGTGATCTATAGGTCACCTAACATTAGAAAGTGGTTGAGCCAGAAATTTTCGTAAGGAAATTCAAGAAAATGTAAGAATGTCACACTTTCTATTTGAACCTACCACTTAAAACAAATTTTGAGCCACCTTTGCTACTACACTAAAAGATTCCCTCGTGTCATAAGGGATTTAACAAAAAAAAAAGGGTAGCTAGGAGCACGAAGCATCTCACCATTTACGTAGAAATCAAGGAAGGTCCGCATTCCAAAGGGATATAATATTCGTGATCTATAGGTCACACGGAGATCATTTTACCATTACTTCAATACTCCATCAAGGGAATTTAACAATATATGATAAATGTTGTTTTTTTAACTTATTTGCATAGTCAAAATTTACCAACGAATAGGATTCAATCGAATTCCCTTCGAACCATATAGCTTGGCCCTTAAAGTTAGGGCAATTGAATATTTGGGACATAAACTCCTTGAAATCATTGTCTCTTTTTAGGAATTCTACTATAGTTTCACTCCCCTTTGATAGTTTTCTATGATATATTTTCGTTTTTCAATAATATTGTCATACTTAGGCATATCATGTAATAGAATACACCAGTACATTATAACTTATGTACCATATAGTAAAGAAAAACACTCAAGATCTAGCTATGTTAAAACATAATATGATTTGTGAAGTGAAAAGAAAAAAGTACATAAAACATACCATTTGAGTATCTAGCAATACAATTTTGGTGTTTTTCTGAAGAAATGAAATAGAAAGTTTTTTCTTTTGGCAAAAAAGAACGAGAAGGAAAGTGTAGAAAGAAAAAGATCCTTAATTTTGGGTATAAGAACAGAACAAATGTTCAATATAGAGGTTGTTTAGGACTTTTTTTGGACAAAATTAACATGGTCCATAATTTCATAATTATTATGTAACGACCATTTTGTTATATCAATATTGTCACCCACATATTATGGTTATTCATTATTTCTCCTATTATTGTGGATTACTTTTTGGGAGAATTAAGGCCAATCAATGTAATGGAAAATACATTAACATTCAGTTTAGTGGTATCGATGAGAGTTTTTGACATAATCCTTAAATGTAATTTGTAAATCATCGAGATATTTTTAATACCCTTCAAATTTATAAATTATTCAACATAGTTATAGCTAGTAGACATGAAAATACAAACATTTTTGGACAATTCTCATAACTTTACATTTATGGAAATTCAACTTATTTGTACAACTCTTGAGAAATACTTAAGTGGTTTAATTAGGGGAGAAAGCATATTAATTAACTGTTAGTTACTGCTAAGGATTTATGTGTAAGAAAATGTCATGAATCGATAAGCTTGGTGTAAATCGGGTGTGGGTATATTTTTACCCAATTTTATATTATTTTTATTGGAATAATTGTTACATATAACAAACAGAAAATTCATATTTGTATGCTATAACTATAATTTGCATAATTGCGCTCCATAGCAAACATGTTATGACTATTTCATTATACATATATATAAATCGTTGACAACCTCTCAATTCAATTTTATGTGTTTGTATATATGTAATAAATTTGAATTTGTATACAATTGAATCGAAATAAAACGTTTGTATATCAAATCTCTCTCTCTCTCTCTCTCTCTCTCTCACTTTATACAAACATAAGTATTTGTATAATCTATGTTTGTATAAAGAGAGAAAGGCAAAAAAAAAAAAAACTGGACAGGAGAATATTTGTATTGTATAATTATAAGTGTATAAGACAAATATATATATATTTGCATATGTACAATTTTCTCTCGCTTTATATAAACAGAAACACAAGTATAAAGCTTAGAGAGGTGAGCGATAGAGGGAGCGAGCAACAGTGGGAGCGAGCGACAGAGGGAGAGTGGCGAGCGAGAGTTTGAGGGAGAGAGGCGACTGACAAACATTACGGAGCACAATTAAATCAAAGTGTGGTTGTAGCATTTAATTTGAATTAATAGTTTGTCATCATATACAATTTTTCCTTTTGATTGAGGCACAATACATGAATGTGTTGCTTAACTTATCTGCTAATAATGACATCTATTCTCTTCGACTTTAATTGTACCCAAAAGATACATAGGCACGTATAAGATTGAACAAATAAATATTTGTCCTATCTTTGTTACAAATAAAATAGAAGATAGATTTCTATTAGCCTATTAAAATCTAATAAATAATTTAGAATTAGCCTGACGCCTCATTTGTTTTCATCAAGATTAAGACGTTTGAATCTGAATGCACATCTAGATGATTATAATTGTCTTTTCAACATCTGAATATCATAGTCTATTTATATGTACTCAATAAATATACAATTCAATTTGTTAAAATTAAATATCTAAAAATAATTAATAAAATGAAATCATTATTTGACCAAAATAGGCTTAAGTCATTTGCGGCCCCTTAAAGTTGTCCACATAATTCACATAGACACTTGAACTAGGACTTATACCTATTGAACACCTAAATTGTTCAAGACACGTGCCTATTAAAAACAAAACACTGATGTGACAAATAAGTGTATCTCACCGCTGCTGAGCGCGTGAATGTATTTTTTTAATTTTTTTTAAAAATATTTATACTTGCTTTGTTGACACTTGACATGCATCGACTAAATAGAGAAAAAATTAATTTAATTAAACATTAATCTTTTAAATCATTAAAAAAAACACCCCCACACTCATCTTCTTCTTCAACCCACCATTTTGAAAACTTCAAATTTTTCTGCCTTTTATTATGATTCATTTTTTTTCATTTTCTGTAAACAAAGTACCTGTTGAATTTTCAAGAAGAAGAAAAAAATGGACCATTTGGAGTTAAAAAATTGATTGATCAATATTTGTGCATTTTTATTTTCAATAACTCCAATAGAGAAACTATCACCATTCATAATCTTATTAGAAATGCTATACAAATTTGATATAATTTTAATTTCTCTTCGTTGTAGATTCAAAATAATTTATCAAGATCGATTATATTTACAAAATTGGAATAGTTGTCAGAGGAATAGAATATAACGAAGAAAAAAGAAAGAGCAAAAGATTTGGTGGGTGAATTCGGGATGAGATGGGGTTAGACATTTTTTTTTGTTATCGCCGAGGAATCAGTGGTGAATGGCGATTGGGGAACAACAGCGAAGAAGATGAAGAAGAAAGGGGCAATACATTAGATGGGCTGGGGGTTAGGTGGGGGTGGGGGAAAGATTATTTTTATCAATTTAATTTTTTTCTATATTATTAAAGGCTAAAAAATATTTTTTATTTTTCAAAATTAAAATTATGGGTCCATGTGCCACGTGTTGTAATTGTATTCGCAATTTTGTCAAGATAATGCGTTTGCATTACACGCACAATATTTGTAAAGCTAGTTATCATTTTATGTTCAATAGATAAATATTCGTTAATATTAAAGTGTATTTTAGGTAAAGTCTCAATTGAGGTGTGTAAATGAATCATGCGGACAACTTTGAGGGGCTATCGATGACTTAAGCCAATAAAATATGAAATAATTATACTTGCTAGTTGCTAGTGATGGTGGAGATAGTTTGTATTGATAATGGTGATGATAATTGTTGTGATTAGTGACAAGTAATGATGGTGGTGATAGTTATGACGATGGAGAACTTTAGTGTTGAGGCAATTGATAGTGGTGTTGGTGGTCGTAATGATAAGGTTAGTTGATGTTAATCTATAGTTGGTGGTGGCGGAAGAATGTGTGATAGTTGGTGATGTATTTGTGATAGGTGGCGGTGGAGCTAGTTATGATGATTGAGGTGACTGGTGGTAACGATTGACTCTATGGTCAATAGTAGTAGCAAAAGATCAGAAGGAAGGAAGATAGGTTTGAGCTCGACGGATAGTTAAGATAATGACTAGTGAAGTAATGGTGGAGGAGGTGGTGAAGGTGGTGATAACTGAAGAAATATGGTGGTGGTTGACGTCGATGTTAGTTGTGATGGTAGATTTTGTCAGTAGTAGGAATTGAATATAGTAGTGAGAGTGATGGTGAAGGTGGCGACGACTACATAGGCGGTGGTGGCGGTAGCTGCCACGACGACTACAGAGATAATGATTGTAGAGGCAATGAATATAATCATAATGATGAAAGAGGTAAGTCTGGTACCATTTGATGGTAGAAGTTAGCAATGATGGTGGTTTTCATGACAAGTTTGGTTGATGGTAAACAATGGTAATAATGATTGACAATGGTAGTGGTCATGGTGGTTGTGATGAACAAACGTGGTTAGCTATGATGGCTAGTGATTGTAGATAGAGTGATGCTGAATATTTCACACAATAATACCTCTTAATGAAAATAAAATTTTGTTCTAGATCTTAATTATTAAGACCTATTAAGTGCTTAAAATTTTAAAGAAAACAAATACACTTTATGATCTTTTTAATGACAAGTTTAGGCATTCATTAGGTGAAAACGAATGAGATCAAGTCTACAACACTATCATATAGTTCATTTCCTTGAAAGTAAAAGATCATTTATAAATAGTAAGACTTCTTTTTATACCTTGGTGAATGAGAAACACATTTGCACTATTAATTACTTTTTTGACCCACATTATTTGATAATTTTTTATTATTAGTACATCCCAAAAAAATATAAAATTGTTATAAATTCATTGAATGAGTGGATAGTCCATAAGGTTGGTACATGAACAACCATCCATATTCACTAGATTCATGAACCGTTTTGGATAAGAATGTATCTATTCATTATGATACTTAATATGGTGACTTTTGGAGTGATTTCTCACTCTATAAATAAGATTGTTCATTCACTATTGTATGACATACAGATGAGACTTACATACACTTGAATAAGAAGAAATTTCCCTTCTTCTATCTACTTCTCTTGTCTTCTTCTCTTTATGATTATATTCTTATGAGCTTGATTTTATAACATGTTATCAGCATGAGTCTCTATCCAATTGAGAGTGAGTTCTTGTTTTTCTTTAGCTCATATTTTGGTTGATCTCGTTATGAAGATCAAAGTATTATATGCATAAAATCAAGTATGTATTTTCTAAAATATTTTATGATTTAGAATAAANATTCAATCATATGAATGTGGTAGCAGTGAATGATTAGTCTGAAAGATGACAAATAATTAATGATATGAATAAGGGCGTGGAGGGACAGAATTATAATAGTCATCATTGTGGTAATGATAAAAGGAAGAACACTATGAGTTCTTCAAATAGTCCTTCAAAATGTGAAGGCAATTTTTATTATCAAAATGGTATGAAAGGTCATTAGACTTGTGAATGTTGTAAACCCAATAATTTGACAAGTTTATAAATCTTCTATCATGATACAAGAAGTGATGTTGAGGTGTTTCATCGAAATATGATGAATTTTAAAGCCATGACAATGTGCTTATAATGCAAATTTATGAAGTACATATAAATAATTAGTCCACTCCTTAAAGAGAATGTGACTTGTGATGAGTATCGTGAATACTCGACCATTCTATAAGAGAATGGGTCCAGATGTGATAAAATCATTATAGGTTGGATATATGTCACAACTCACCTCTATGGAAGGTTTGAGAAAAAATGATATATGTCACTTCCCATCTTTACGGGAGATTTGAGAGGAAATAAATTTTATTTGGCAGAAATGGCTAATTGTATTGTACGTTTTGTATGTCACTATGGTATGTTTATTATGAACTACCGAAAGGGCAAAAGAAAGAAATAGTTCTTGCCTATAAGGACTGTGATCATTATCGTGTGGCAATACAAATTTGTCATTGGTTGTGTACCTATGGTACAACAAAAGTAAAGCAAGAAAGACGTCTTGCTCGTAATGATTTTGACCATGACAATAATAATATAATTTCCTCGTTGAAGGAGATGCTCACCATAGGGATGGTGTCATGCAATATGTGATAGTACACAAAATTAATTGCAAGCTCTAACGAGTTGTGCTATTATCAGAGGAATAATATTGGGATTGTAGTAAGTCTCAAAAGAAACTTTTTAAGTTTCGGATGAATTGAAAATAAATATTGAGACTATAAATCACTACAACCGAAGAGAGTTATAAATGTTTATGTAAAAGATTACCCCACTTTTCCTCTTGTTTGTTCAATACAAACATGTACATGCTGATGAAATCACATGTAAAAGTAAATTATAAGTGTACTAAAATAAAGATCAGTTGGCATGACTAGTTGACCATTCCGACTAAATGTGATGCAAACGTGATTGAGAATTCAGGTGATTTATATGATGAAGAAATAAAGATTCTTCAAGAATTCTCTTGTGTTGCTTGTTCTCTTGATAAAATGATCATTGTACCAGCTAAGGTTGGGATTGTAATCCCCTAAAATTTTTGGAACATATAAAAGGGTGAATATGGGCCCGTTCACCTGTCATGTGGATCATTTGCAACTATATGATTGATGCATCTATGCGATGGTCACATGTATTTTGTTGTCAACTTACAAATTGGTTTTTGTAAGGTTGTTTGCTCGAATTGTTAAAATTAAGAGCACAGTTCCAAACTATGAAATTATATTGATAATGCTGGTTGATTTAGCAGAAATTGTATGCCTCCAATTATAGCTAAATCATGGTTATGAGAACAAAACTCCCTAATAAGATTTGGTATGAGATAATTTTATTTAACATGTAGCGACACATGTATGCATCAAACCAACAAGGTTTCCCCCATTAAAATTGGTTCAGGGTCAGGAACCATATAATTTTTCATCTAAAATATTGAATGTGCGGTTATGATTTTAATTGCTCCACCACGCACAAAGATGAACTTCCAAATAAGGTTGGAATGAATGTTAGATTTTCTAACATTAGGGGGAGAGATGATTGACAACTGAAAATTATGTGTGAGGTTAATTATGAATTATCTAGATCCTCATTAAATAAATATGTGAACTTAAAGTTCAAGGGATAATTCAGTTGCATAATGTTGCAAATCAATTGCCAGATGAATGCACTGACCCTATGATATAATTCAGCTGCAAATGCTCCAATATGAAGTCCTTGAAGGACCAAGTTTATGATACGCCGGAAGCGTAATAGACCAATCGATTCCAAATATAAAATTCCTTGAAGAAGGAAGGAGCAAATGATCAATATGGTCATGATAATGAGGCAAGTGCAATAAAAGAGCACATTGACATAACACTTCATAAAATCTTGAAAAAGGTTCAGGTACCTGAAATAATGAAAAATGAAGAGATCTCGATAAGTTATGTCTTGTTGGAATCGATATCAAATAACCGTCGACGGTATCTTTGATATGAGGTAGCGCTCAATGATATAAATTGTGACGAGGATCTTGAATTCAAATCTGTCATATAGTGTGGACAGATAAATGGTTGGCCAAGTAAAATGCACAATTCAAGTATATTTTGTTTCACTTAGAAAAGTGACATTTTGGACTGGTAGTCCATAAATCAAGGTATAATGTCAGTGGGGTACAAATAAATTATTATGCGATAGTATAACCGTAAGATATTAAATACGATTTGTGCCTTGGGGCATAAAGGTTTATCGCAAAAATCCTGACATTATTGGAGATGTTTTATCCTTTGGTGGATGCAATGAGGTTTGTTTTGATCTGGCAACATATGAAAACTTGAATGCATGTAATGTCTAGCTAGACAATGAAGGTTATATGTGTCTGAAGCATATAAAAGTTTGAAAGAAACTTTTCCAATAAAGCTTCAAGAATCTTTATATGGATTGAAATAGTCAAGGAAGAAAAAGGGTACAAAAGAATGACCCTAATTGTCCTTGTATTTTTATGAAAAGGTTTTGGTAAGACAAAATTTTGTCTTGACCTACAGATTGATAATTTGACAAATGAAATATTTATCTAACAGTGCACATACACTGAAAAGTTTTGATGCAATTTTATATGGATAAATCGCATTCATTGAGTACTCCAATGATTATGAGATCACTTGACATAAATGATGACTCAGTTTGATCTCAAAAGA
>NC_028646.1:5732108-5762924 GCF_001406875.1 Solanum pennellii
TATATATATATATATATATATATATATATATATATATATGAAAAGAAAAAACATATGTAGTTTTCTCCAGAAAATTATCTGCATTGTTCAAGAATTTAACCATTTTCAAGAAATATTCTTTACAAAAATTACAATGAATAGAAAATTAAGAATCTAACTATGACATATTAAGAATCTTGGCCATGAGTTAAATTAAATAATAGAAAATAAATATAGAACTCCACAAGTTATTTATAACATGAAATAGATTCTAATTTCAGTTGATTTTTAGGTAATCAATAATAAATAAGCACAAATAAAAAGTTAAATACCTGAAATAAGAAACGCAATGAAAAGAACACTACAATGAAATTTTGAGATGCTAAATGCCATGTTTAATATTTTGAAGTTATAAAATATGAATCTAATTAACAAATGTTTTACTTAATTTATAAGAGAAGAATTGAAAATATTTTTGGAAAATTATGTCAGTTCTTTATTTATTTCATGACTTTTTCCTTACACCCTCTTGTAATATGTTAGTATCAATTAAATTATCATAGCACTTTTGGTGCTTCAGTTTTGGTAAATTTTATTTTGGTTATTTTAAATATTCTTAAATAAGGATAACATATATTTAGAGATAAATAATGTACAAAATATTGGCTATAATATTACGAATCGTTTAAAAATGGTAGCATATTATATTTGGAGCCTCACAATTATACTGCACCACCTACAAAACAAAATAAGGTAGCATCTACTTAGAAACATTAATATAAATATGAATATTACATACCTAAATTTAGAATATATAATATTTCATATCTTCATTTAGAATTCACATTAATGATAGAATACTTTATTTTTTAAAATTTAGTTTTCTTATGTGTAATGTTGTGTCACGCCTTGAGCCTACATTTTTTACGTGGCCGGCACTTGAGAACCATTATTGTCCCCAAGCTAACCATTGGCATGACTCAACAAAAATAAATTCAAATATAAAGTTTTAATTCAAATGTCTCAAATGCTTAACTTAGAACATTTTAAAATAGGGCAAACTACAGAAGTAAACTACAATTTATTCCCTAAAAGTTTATAATTAGAAAAATCTCTCAAAACAGATATAATAATATAAGCGTTGATACATTAATCTAATGTGTGAGATACATTGATCGTTAGTAAGATACTTTACATTTTATACATGATGTATTAATTTGATGTACATTTTATACATGATAAACTAATTTGATGCGTGAGATACACTAATCTCATGCACGAGATACATTAATCTAATGCTCGAGGTATATTTTATACATGATACACTAATTTAATGCGCGAGATACACTAATGTGATGTGCAAGATGCATTAATTTGATGAGCGAGATACATTAATATGATACGCAAAAATGAGAGATTTTGAAAATTTGTAGAACTTATAGGGGATTAATGGTAATAAGTAAACTAAAAGGTGAAATTTCTATAATTAATCCATAAAAGTATTCAAACTAGCCACAAGGGAAACTCAAATCTAGAACACTAATAATAGAAAATAAAATAGACTCTACTATCTATGAAGCCTCTAATACTATGAGGGATATTGTAACAAAACCCCAAATCATCCTAACAAAACTGGAATAAATGAGGGATCCTCCGGAAGCAAGGAGACTCATCAAAGCTAACTCGAATTGCTATGGTATCAACGAAGTGCCTGTTGATGACCTTGATTTTCTGAATTTGCATCATAAAACAATGCATGCCAAATGGCATCAGTACATTGAATGTACGAGCATGTAAGTGGAACACTGAACATGACATAAAAGCTTGTGGAAATAAAGAAATATACTCACCTGAACTCTACTCAACTCGTGAATACTCAACTCAATGCAGTATAAAAACAACAACAAAAATGCAGTTTATATAGAAAATTTAAAACAGTAGATAACAACTTAATGTATTTAAAAATACAATAAATACTCACTTTGTATGTGAAGATACAAAATAACTCAATTTGGGAGATTCTCTAATCGATAACCAATCACTATAAGCTATGTGATGATACAATGTCTTGCTTATGCTGTCAGTTTTGTCCTATACCTTGCAAGTGTATAAGAACATCCTCAACTAAGTGGATCACTAAGTATGATTAAAAAGCAATAAGGGATCATCTAAAAAGTATGACCCTTTCTACCCACGTTGGCTACACGGCTTATGATAACTCTGAGTTATATAAAATCGTCCCCATATCGGTGCTCAATACTACTCTCAAAATATAACTCAACTCGTATGTTTAAAAACATTTTCTCATCCTCAAGTTTTGAGATTACCACTCAAAAGATTCTCTTAAAAGAGATTGATAGAATATATGCCTTCACTTAACAAGTAATGGACCAGGTCCCTTGATACACTAACACGTATGAACAGAAAGTAAATGCAGTTTAAACAACACAGCGATTTTACGTGGAAACCTCCTTGCTTAAGGGAGTAAAACCACGACCTGTCCCACAGGATTTTCAATCGTTTTCACTAATCTTCAAAAGCAAAAGCAAAACACGATTACAACAAGTGTGAGAAGAAGTTTTTAATCTCACGTTTAAGCAATAGACTCTATTGCTTAAAAAGCCTAAGTAGAAAACAATCTACCCACTAAGCTATCCCACCTGGACAACCTAGACTTTTGACACCACCCACTGATTCCTTTATAGATTAAGGAATAGTTTACAGTTTAAGAACAAGAGAATGTACTCCTAACAACTATACGAAAAGCTCCAGAGATTGCTGTTGTTCTTGGAATAATTCTGCCTTTGTTTGCTAGCAGCCTTTGCAAATGTTCTTGAAGAATTTTATCTCAAGTTGCAAAAACTGCCCAAGATGTTTAGGAAAGTGCCTTTTATATGGACAAGTCACTTTCCTTAAAATCTTTGTCATTGGTTGGAGAAGTCTTACTTTCTGACGCCATCGGGAAGTGTGCACCTACTTTCTGTACCGTCTCCAGCTGGCAGTCAACTGACTCATCACCATGAGAGCCTGGTACCTCTACTAGGTCCCTGGGTTTGTTTCATCTGCAACACTCAAGTAAGAAACCTGGTACCTTTTCAAGGTCCCTAAGTTTTTCAAATCATCAAAACTACAAATAACATTTTCCCCCTTTTTGATGATGATAAACAATGATCTCAGATCTTCTCCAACTTTGTTCCCCCTTGCTATGTTCCCCCTCACTGTATTCTTTAGCTACTTACAGTTTTACTTCCCCCTTTTGGCATCATAAAAAAGATATGCAGTAAACCAATGATGTCAACAGAAATACTGAACAAGATCAAAGCTAAAGAGCAATCAATCAGTAAGGGAAAAGCATGCACAAGAGAAAATAATCAGAACAGCAAAGGAATAAGTTAACCAGCATGTCATCATAACATTAATACATTAAAATAAAACTAAAAATCCATCAACACAGTGATAAGCCACAAAAAAAAACGACACAGGGGATAATTTTTAACAGGCTAGGAAGAGGGGGGAGGATGAGACAGGGACTGGATGACAAGAGTGAGTCGTGCATTGGCAGCATCATTATCTTTGATAGCCTTTTCTTGCAGGGCAGTTATCTTCGCCTTCAACTCAGCATTCTCTCTCTCCAGAGCTTGTACCACTGAAGAACCAGGTCCCTCACTCTGTGCAGTAAGCAGTTCTGCTTTGAGTATAGCAATCTCAGCCTTTTTACCACTCAAACGCACAGTGAGCTCCTCAACCTCGTGCTTTAGCTGATCCTGATCTTTAATAATTTGAGCCATTTTGCTCTTTGGATAGCCTCTTCCTTCAATGCACTCGCACTCAACCAAGGTACTTTCGGAGATAGTCTGCTTAACCGTCCCAATCCTTCCAGCACTGAGAGGAATGTGAAAATATTTGAACACCTCTGTGAGGAAGTATCCATAGCCCATTCCATGCACACCTTTTCTCTCAATGACTGTTTTGTGGATATGCTCAAGCATTAGGCCTGGGAGGTTCAGGGCTTCAAAGTTGCACAACATCTCCATTACAAACAGATCAGCAGCAGTTGCTACTGTCCTCTTTTCAGTGCGAGGAAGGAGAACTTTGTTGACAAACTCAAAGACCAACTGGTACTCACTCTTCATGATTTTCTTATAAATCCCAGCAACCTTAGTTGTGGGTGTCTTTGAAATCATAAAAGCAAACTCAGAAGAGCAAGTTTTGCCCAGTACAGATCGGGTCCCCTCTTTAGGCACCCTTAGAATTTTGCCCAACACATCCTCATCTAAAAATATAGCAATGTCATTTACCCGAGTGAAGAGACTCCCATCTTCCCTGAATTGAACATTATAGTAGAATTCACGAACTTCTTCTTCATGGAGGATGGGAGATTTCTTGTTGAACAAGTGCAGCCAAGATTGGATCTCTACCATATCATGTAGAGAATCCATGCCATGAAGAGTTATGATACTCATATCAAACACTCTTCCTGCTAGGACTGCTTGGTTTCTCAGGTTGTCAACCACTTCCTGCAAGTTGACACCCTCATCTTCCCTAGCTTGGGAACCAGGTCCCTGTGACCGTTTCCTCTTTCCCTCAGATCTCTTCCCTTTTGTCTTTATGGTCTCAACCTTTTTTGCAACCTTTCCTTTTTTTTTTCCAGAACTTTTCTTCCTAGTCTTCTTTTCCTCTTCTCCACCAGACACCTCAACCACATTTTCCACAGGTATTTTAAAATTGGATACCTTGAAGGTTCTTGCACTTCTAACTGCAGCAGTAGAACGTGCATTTTCCTTCAAGGCATTAGTCATCAACTTTTGGGCGGCAGACCTAGTAGTAGGCCGTCTCCTAACTGTCTCCTCTACAACCTTTTCTTTTCCCTTTCTATAAATCTCCTTCTCTCGTATCTCAACCTTCCATCTCAAGGGCTCCTCCTCACTTCCAGAGTCAGAGGAAGAAGAGGAATACCTGCCTATATCAGGGGTTTTATCAAAGATAGGTTGTGTTGTTCTTACCTCGTCCCTTTCCAAGACTTCCGTTTGCTCCGCCATGGCTTCTTCCCGCATTCTAGCCAAGCTTTCAACCACTAATTCCTCAGTCGCTGCCAGTATGTTGGATTAAGAAGCTTTATGTTTTGGTAAATATCCTTCAAAGAGATTGTCTGGCAACATGTCTTGAAACGGACCAGGTCTGGTAGGCACAACTGAACTGTTTAGATCTATGGTGTAGAAAGGGTTATCAGGAATGTCTTGTTGAGAACTGGAAGGGGGATTGAGTCCAGCTTGTGTAGTGGTTGGAGAGTAGAAGGCAAGAGGCTCTATTTCACTAAGAGCGTCTAACATTTGTTTGGAAGAGGATGAAGGAGAAGACATATTTTTCACACGAGGAGAAGGTTTCTTTGAACGGTGAAGAGAAGAAGAAGGAAACAAATTTTGCCTTTTTAAGCTTTTGCTAAAACCCTTCGTGAACAGGAAGAAGTTAATAGACAGATGAGGGTTTCAAAAAGGAGTAAATGGCCTTTTAAAAAGGCGTGAAAAGGTGCCAGGTCCTTGATTGGATGTGTCGATTGGAAAAGAAACGATGGGACAAACGGTCAGAGTAACCGATGACTGACACGTGGCATTATCAACGGTCATATTTTCAGTTTCAATTTAATGTATAAATGCTAACCTGAATAGGCACCAGGTACCATAGCACAGTTAAATCTCATTCCTCAGTTGTTCTAGTTTCTTCCTTTGCTAAGCAGATCCTTGCTGATAGTATACCTACAAAAGGTACAAAAAGGATCTTGTTCAGATATTTAAATGTTTACACACAGGATACCTGCACTGCAATTTTAGCCCTCAAGGGAGTTCAACTGTTGAGAGCTAAGAACATCACTTGGAGATTAACATGCCCAACTTCAACCGATTTCTCTCAAATTGATCCTTGCTAAGAGCTTTGGTGAAGATGTCTGCAATTTGTTCCTCCGTTGGACAATATGTGAGCACAATGTTTCCCTTCTCAACATTATCTCTCAAAAAGTGATATCTGACATCAATATGCTTTGTTCTCTTATGATGGACATGATTCTTTCCCATACTAACAACACTAGTATTAGCACACATAAGAGGAATAGCTTTGATGTGAATCCCAAAATCTTCCAAGTGTTGCCTGATCCACAGCAACTGAGAACAACAGGCTGCAGCAGCTACATATTCAGCTTCAGCAGTTGAGAGAGCCACAGAGTTCTGCTTCTTGGTACCCCAGGAGATAAGTGATGATCCAAGGAAATGAGCCATTACAGAGGTACTCTTCCTGTCAACTTGATACCCAGCAAAATCAGCATCTGCAAAACCAACTAGATCAAAAGTGTCACCTGCTGGATAGAAGAGAACCAGGTCCCCTGTCTTCTTCAAGTATCTGAGAATACGTTTTGCAGCCTTCAAGTGTGAATCACGAGGACATGCTTGAAATCTGGCACACATTCCAACACTATAAACAATGTCAGGTCTGCTAGCAGTCAGATACAACAAGGATCCAATGATTCCCCTGTACATTGTTTGATTCACAAGAGGATCAGATTTCTCTATTACAAGCTTGGAATTTGTTCCCATAGAAGTATCAATAGGTTTAGAATCAACCATATTGAATTTCTTCAGGAGCTCCTTAATGTACTTCTCCTGACAAATTGAAATACCATTTGATGATTGCTTGATTTGCAGACCCAGGAAGAATGTTAATTCACCCATCATGCTCATTTCAAACTCCCTTCCCATTAGTGATGAGAATTCTTCACACAGATGTTCTGAAGTAGCTCCAAAAATTATGTCATCCACATAAACTTGAATGATAAGCAATTCTTGTTCTCTTTTTAATAAAAATAAAGTATTGTCTATCTTGCCTCTTTTGAAACCATTCTTCAGCAGGAACTTTGACAGCCTTTCATACCATGCTCTTGGATCCTGCTTCAGACCATACAGTGCCTTATTCAATCTAAACACATGATCTGGTAGCTCTGCATCTTCAAAGCCAGGAGGTTGCTTGACAAACACCTCTTCCTTGAGATCTCCATTCAAAAATGCACTCTTTACATCCATTTGATACAGTTTGAACCCCATGAATGCAGCAAAAGCTATTAAAATTCTAATAGCCTCCATTCTGGCAATAGGTGCAAATGTCTCATCATAGTCTATTCCCTCTTCTTGATTGTATCGTTGCACCACCAATCTGGGCTTATTTCTAGTAATCACTCCATTTTCATCAAGCTTGTTTCTGAAAACCCATCTAGTTCCTATTACTGTTCTGCCTTCAGGTCGAGGAACCAGGTACCATACCTTGCTTCTTTCAAACTGATGAAGTTCTTCTTGCATAGAATTGATCCAGTCTGCATCACTTAATGCTTCTTTCACATTCTTGGGTTCAATAGATGATATGAATGCTGAGAATGCAACTAGATTTCTTGTTTTTGATCTAGTATGAATTCCAGAATTCAGAGGAGAAATGAGATTATCAAGAGGATGTGATGAACTATGTTTCCATCATGATCTTGGTGCAGACTGATTGAGCTGATCAGCATGTTCTTCTTCATCAAGGGTGACTTCATTTTCTGGGGAGTCTGATGTACTCTCGCTGGAATTTTGAGTAGTACCAGGTACCCTATCATCTTTTTCAACCTCAACAGCCTCTTCAGGTAGACTATGATTCTGATCATCACAGTCATTTTTCAGTTGTTGATCTGCATCAGTTTCACCTCCTTCAGTCTTCTTTGATTTGAACAGTTTCATCACATCATCATGATCATTTGATCCATCATTCTTCAAGCTTACATCTTCATCAAAAACAACATGGATGCTTTCTTCAATGCATTGAGTTCGTTTGTTGAATATTCTGTAAGCCTTGCTTGATGAAGAATATCCAACAAACTTCTAGGATCGAATTTTCCCAGATCATCCTTTCCATTATTTAGCACAAAACATCTGCATCCAAAAGCTCTAAAATAGCTCAGCATAGGCTTTCTGTTGTTGAGCAGCTCATAGGGGGTCTTATTTAAAACAGCTCTTATTAGACACCTGTTGGTAACATGACAAGCTGTATTAACAGCTTCAGCCCAGAAATTTTGAGGAAGATTTGATTCAATAATCATAGTTCTGGCAATGTTCACCAAGGTTCTATTTTTCCTTTCCACTACTCCATTTTGTTAAGGAGTCCTTGGAGCAGAAAAATTATGACTCATACCATTCTCCATGCAGAATATATCAAGTGTTGAGTTCTCAAACTCAGTACCATGATCAGATCGAATGCTGCAAATGACTTGATTCAATTTGGTTTGAATCATTTTGAAAAATACCACCAACTCTTCAGCTGTGTCTGCCTTTGATCTCAAGAATTTTGTCCAAGTGTATCTTGAGTAATCATCAACAATCACCAAAATGTACTTCTTTCCATTTCTGCTTTGAACTTTCAAGGGTCCACACAAGTCCATATGAAGCAGCTCTAGAGTTCTTGATGATGTTACTTGCTTTTTGGGCTTAAAGGATGATCTGATTTGCTTTCCTTTAACACAGGCTTCACAGATTTTATTTTCAGCAAACTTTNACTTCAGCTTGGGCAGACCTCGGACCAGGTCCTTAGAAATCAATTTGTTCAATAAAGATGAGCTCACATGCCCCAGCCTACGATGCCAAAGATCAACATTCTCATTCTGAGCACTAAGACATGTTAGGTCATCTCCATGAGACGTTTCTAAGTTTGCCAGATACATATTTTTACTTTTGTGTGCAGTGAGAATTACCTTGTTTGTAGTTAGACTCACCACAGTGCATTTCTCAGAAGTAAACTTGACCTCATTTCCTTTATCACAGATTTGTGACACACTTAACAAGCTGTACTTCAACCCATCACATGATACACATTGTCAATTGAATCTTCAAGAGATCTTCCTACTTTGCCAACTCCCAAAATGTACCCCTTCTTTCCGTCACCAAAAGAGACACCTCCTCCTTGAAGTGTCTTGAGTGAGAGGAAGTTTTTTACATCACCAGTCATATGCTTAGAGCATCCACTGTCCATATACCAACATTGACTGCTGCTCCTCTCACTCACCTGCATCAATGATCACTTGTTTAGCTTGGAACCCATTTCAATTTGAGTTCCCAGAAGGCAGACAAAGGAGTGATTAGATTGTATTTAGTCCAATAGGGTAGATTTTGAAGTTTTCTAACAAAGGACATGGGAGCAGGGACAGATTTTTTCTTTGAAAATCTGTGAGTTGAAACATGCTTTGGAGGACCAGATCTCTCTTTTGGTAAATTTTTCCTTTCAGCATAATTAGAGAGCCTTTCACAGAAGTTTCTCCAGCTAGAACACTCACCCTTTAAATGTCCATTCTTACCACAGTGAAGACATAGCAGATTGTCAGACATAAACACATACTTACTATGAGGATTATAAGGAGGAGTGATGTTCAAACTTCCTAGTCCTTTCTTATTGAAATTACTCTGATTTGTTGCATTTGACAGTAACTTTGAGGATTTTGTCCACTTAAGGGATTTTTCAAGTTATTCCTTAAGTTTGACAATATCCTGTTCTAATTTGTTACTCTTTTCAAGCGACAAACCAAGTTTTTTCTCAGAGTTTTTCAATTTTTCTTGAATTTCAGCTTGCAAACCATTGACATTCCATTCAGCTTCTTCAGTAATCTGGTTCAACTGGTTCTTAAGTTCAGAGTTATTTGACTCTAGAGACACCATTCTTGACATTTTCTCTTCAAGTTTAACTTTGTTTTCAGTTAAACTGTCAAGTTCAGCATTCATGGTGTCTCTTTCAGATGTTAACTCTATCACAAAATCAATCATGACTTTTGCCGAAGTTCTCAACTTTTTAAGAGAATATTTATCCAAGTCATTTTTCATATCTAGAAGAGTTGCCTGATTGTCCTCTTCTTCATTTTCTGTGTGAGCCATGAGAGCAAACATTTCATTGAAGACAGTTTCCTCCTCATGTACAGCAACCATGGACACATCTTTTGGCTCATCAGGGTCTTCTGAATAACTTGAGGAATCACCCCATGCAGCAAGAGCCTTTTTGACAACTAAATCTGCAGCAGCTTTTCGATCTCTCTTGCCGAGTACCAGGTCCCTTCTATTCTCTTTGTCACTTCTTGGTTTTTGATGTTCCTTGTTTTCATTCTTGAGCAAAGGACACTCTCTGATGAAGTGCCCAGCTTTTCAGCACTTGTAGCAAGTATCACCTTGAGCAGCATTTCGAGTACCATTTGTTCCTCTTTTATAAACTTTATTTTTCCTCACAATTTTTTGAAATCTGCTGATGAGATATGCCATATCATCATCACTTGAATCTTCATCTGATTTGTACTTCAGCATCAATGACTTGTCCTTCTTGTCTTCCTTCTTTGACAAATTGTAATTTCGATTCATCTCATGTGTCTTCAGATTACCAATCAAAGCATCCATAGTCAGCACCTTCAAATCCTTGGCTTCTGTAATGGCATCCACCTTGCTTTCCCAAGACTTTGGAAGAATTTGAAGCACTTTTCTGACTTGTTTGGTCATGCTTATAGGTTCACCCAGACTTCGCAGCTCATTTGTAATGGAAGACAACTTGGTGAACATGTCATGTATTGTTTCTCCTTCCTTCATTTTGAAGTTCTCATACCGTGAGGTAAGTATGTCAATCTTAGATTCTTTGACTTGTTCAGTTCCTTCATGTGTAGTCTTCAAACAGTCCCAAATTTCCTTAGCAGACTCACAAGCTGACACTCTGTTGTACTCATTAGGTCCTATCCCACAGACAAGAAGATTTTTAGCTTTGAAACCTTTTTCAATCTTTTTTCTGTCAGCTTCGTCATATTTCTGTTTAGGCTTTGGAACAAGATTTGTCTTCTCTCCATCATTTTCTTCTATCGTTGGAACGAATGGTCCATCCAGTACAATATCCCATAACTCACTGTCTTCAGCCATGAGGTAATTGTGCATTCTAACTTTCCACCAACTGTAGAAATGTCCATTGAAACGGGGAGGTCTTGTCGACGACTGACCTTCTTCGAGGTTAAGTGGAGCTGCCATTTTAGAGCAAATATCACTTCCTTGGTGTTAACCAAATAGATAGTGCCTGCTCTGATACTACTTGATAGAATATATGCCTTCACTTAACAAGTAATGGACCAGGTCCCTTACTACACTAATGAATAAAACCAGAAAGTTAAATGCAGTAAAATCAACACGATGATTTTACATGGAAACCTCCTTGCTTAAGGGAGTAAAACCACGACCTGTCTCACAGGATTTTAAATCGTTTTGACTAATCTTCAAAAGCAAAAGTAAAACACGATTACACCAAATGTGAGAAAAAGTTTTTGATCTCACGTTTAAGCAATAGTCCCTATTGCTTAACAAGCCTAAGTAGAAAACTATCTACCCACTAAGCTATCCCACTTGGACAACCTAGACTTTTAACACTACACACTAATTCCTTTATAGATTCAGGAATAGTTTATAGTTTAAGAACAAGAGAATGTATTCCTAAACAACTACACGAAAAGCTCCAGAGATTGTTGTTGTTCTTGGAATAATTCTGCCTTTGTTTTCTAGAAGCCTTTGCAAATGTTCTTGAAGAGGTTTCTCTCAAGTTGAAAAAACTGCCAAAAATGTTTAGGAAAGTGCCTTTTATATGGACAAGTCACTTTCCTAAACCTCTTTGCCATTGGTTGAAAAAGTCACACTTTCTGACGCCATCGGGAAGTGTGCACCTACTTTCTGTACCGCTCCAGCTGGCAGTCAACTGGCTCGTCATCATGAGAGCCTGGTACCTCTACTAGGTCCCTGGGTTTGTTTCATCTGCAATACTCAAGTAAGAAACCTGCAATACTCAAGTAAGAAACCTGGTACCTTTACAAGGTCCCTAAGTTTGTCAAATCATCAAAACTACAAATAACACATGTCTATTCGCAACCATTGCTGCCCATGATGCATCATGTAAAGCCCCTTGACATGGTTCAACAGGATAGTTTAAGGATTGCAGCTATCAAAATAGTAGCGAGCCACTTGTCAAGATCAGAGCCGCCTCTTAGGCGTGAGGTTGTGACTTACATGCTTGATGCTGATTTACATTCATTCAGCATGAGAAAAGTCCGTGCAAATTGGTTCAGGATCATTGATGTCATAGCTGGGGTAATTGACATTGTCAAATGGGTGGATGACACACGTGGCTGGAAGAATCCGACTGCAACTTTACTTGTCCATGCACTTTTGGTGATGCTCGTGTGGTTTCCTGACCTGATCATACCTACATTTGCCTTCTATGTGTTTCTGATTGGTGCCTGGAAGTACAGGTTCAGATCTCGAGATACTTTACCCCACTTTGATCCAAAGATCTCACTGGCAGAGTCACTAGATAGAGATGAGCTTGATGAAGAGTTTGATACATTTCCTTGCACTAGACCTAATGAATTGGTACGAGCCAGATATGATAAACTGCGCATGCTTGGGGAACGAGTTCAGACAATCTTGGGAGATTTCGCAACACAAGGGGAGAGAGTGCAAGCATTGGTAACTTGGCGTGACCCTCGAGCCACAGGGATATTTATTGGGCTGTGCTTTGTCGTGGCATTCATTTTATTCTTAGTACCATCTAAAATGGTGTCTATGGCCTTTGGTTTCTACTACCTCCGCCATCCCATATTTAGGGATAGAATGCCTTCCCCTGCTTTGAATTTCTTTAGAAAGTTGCCTTCACTTTCAGACATAATGCTCTAGTTCTATTTAAGTACTAGTAAATATGTTCGCACTTCGTGCCGTGCATTAGCATAATTTTTATGTCATAATAATTCACAAATATTTTTTTAATTTCTATATATGTCATCTCAGAAAGGTTACAATGTATTTCAATATTAATTTCCATCACTGTATTAGTCCGTAAATAACTATTATCATTGATAAATCTCTTATCTAAGTTATTTCATCAAATGTGAAAACTCACTAATTCATAGCTAAATAAATATTGGGCGTCATATCTATCGGTCAGACATAAAACATACAATCAGCGGTGATCTGAATCAGTCAAGAAAGCTATGGAGTATTTCTTTCATCATATTCCACAAACACCATGAAGTAGATATAGCTTCAATCATATCAATAAGCCGCGTACTATATTAGCACAATAATGATTATGAAATGGACAAAGGAGATATTATAATACATAAATAAACTAAGATAAAAGTTTGATGTTCCACTACTAAAAAGAGCTCAAAATTGATACAGTCTGGTTGATTTGTTTGTCCCTCTCTCGGGAGTCCTCCATATCGTCCCTCGGGTGGATTAAAATAATAAGAGTCCTTACGAGCATATCGAAATGGAGTTGCACATGACCTTAACATACAACTTGTCTCATAGCAAGAAATCGAGTCAAGCAAATGTCTTAAGAGTGATGTTGTTGAATTCATAATACTTGAGGTCTCTCAATCTAGTGTCGGAAAACCTACAGTACGACAAGGCTTGAAGTAGAGGCATCTATAGACACACAAATTTTATTAGATTTAATTCATACAAAATTTGGACTAAATTCTTGTTATTTGGGTTGAATGATTAATTTGAGCTTTACAAATAAATAAGTCCATTTTTAACAAATTCATGTCCACCGTCTATTTCACCTTGACACCCAAACTCATACCACATGTCAGGGTGACTAGACATCCAAGACAATAAGGTGACGCCACATGTCCAAATGAGGTGGTAGTCTCAGTCAAATGCAAGAACCAATCACAATCCGTCAAATGTCCAAATGACATCGTTTTGCCAACTTAAGCAACATTGTCCACCTCTTTCAACTATAAATACGGGACGAACATGACATTCTGATGGAATTCTACAAAAGACTTCAACAAGCATTAGAGCAAGCGTCGGAGAAAGCTACCACATCATCTACATATCTCTTTGAAGGAGTGGTCAACAAAGTTCTACTCGAAGATCGACTTGAAACGACAAATTGCTCCCCAACGTTTCTGGAGATCAAATACTAGCTCTTCAAATGAGTGGTCAATGGAGTTATTTTCGTATATCGACATGAAACAACAAATTGCTTCCCGATGTTTTTGGAGATCAAACACATCTCAAGGAGGTTTACATTATCCTACATTTGAAAAATACGTTAGTGACATTCCTCAAAACACGGAGAAATTTGAAAAGAAGAATAAGAGAACAACATAATTGTACTCACAAGATTCATCAATAAAAATCACATTTTTGTTTTATTTATTCTGCTTGCAGTTAATTATTGGTGCTTACGGAATCTTTTTACGAATAAGATGAAATTTGGAGTTAACTTTTTAGATATTTTAAGTTGTTCGTTAGACATATAAATTTTATTGGATTGAATTCATACTAAATTTGAATTAAATCCATGCTCATTTGGATTGAATGATTAATTTTGGCTACAAATAAATGAAGTCATTTTATTACATTCAAATACAAGGTCCATTTCTCCTTGAAGCACAAACGCATGTCATGTGTCACACTGAGTAAGCATTCATGACCAACAAGGCGGCACCACGTGTCCAAATGAGGTGGTAGTTTCAATCAAGTGCAAGAACTAATCACAATCCACCAAGTGTCAAAATAACATCCTCTGACAAATCATAAGCATTTTTCCACCCCCTACAACTGCAAATACTCTTGAAGTCTCAACAATGCATTCATAAAGACTTAAACTCTCGCCGTCGAATTCGGCAAATCCACACGTTGACAAGTCTCAAAAAAAATGAAAACACATTCATATGTACTTGATCTCTCATCGCAAAACTTCGTCAAGCCTGCACGTCGACAAGTATCAAAGTAAAAGGCATTTGTAAACACATAAATATTATTGGATTAAATTCATATGAAATATAAAATAAATTCATGCTCATTTGGATTGAATTATTAATTTGGGTTTTACAAATAAATAAAGTTATTTTATTAAATTCGAATCTAAGGTTCATTTCACCTTGAAGCCCAAATTCACATCACATTTCATAGTGACTAGGTATCAAAGACCAATAAGGCGGTGTCATGTGTTCAAATGAGGTGGTAGTCCCAATCAAGTGCAAAAATCAATCACAATCCTCCAAGTGTCAAAATGTCATCCTTTGGCCAATCATAAACATTCTTGTCCACCCCCTAGACAACTATAAAAAGACGATGCACATGACATTCTAAGGGATGAATAAAACTCTGCAATTGGAGAAAGGTACAACATCAACTACATAATTCTTCAAACGAGTGATCAACGGAGTTCCTCCCCGAGATCGACTTATAACGATGAAGTATTACCCGACGTTCGTGAAGATCAAATACATCTCAAGGAGGTCTACATCTTTCTACATTTCAGAAAATACGCTATTGAAGTCTCTCGAATCACGGAGAAGTTTAGGAGAGAAGAACATGAGAACACCCGAACTGTACTCACAAGATTCATTAATAAAAATCGCATTTTATTTTGCTTGTAATTAATTTTCACCACTTGCGAAAATTTGTTGCGAATATTAGTTGTTGTGATTTATAGTAATTTTCAGCGCTTACAAAAATTTGTTTTGAACATAATATGTGTTACTCTTTTGGTTCCAATTTATAGATGAGACGGAATTTCGAGAGTTCAAAATTTTGTTTATGTTCCTTTTATTGATACTTTAAGTTGTTAATTATTGTGATTTATAATACTTTTTACGTAATTTTGTCTTGATATATGTTACTCCCTTTGTGCCAATTTATATGACAGATGAATTTCTAGCTCATCAAATCAAAATGTGAATTATCTAGGAGAACTATGATGAATTTTGATGAAATGCTTATTTGATCAAAATTTCCTTAAAACCTAGGAGAACTATAAGTTGTTTGTACAAATATCACACCTATTATAACGGGTGAACCCATTATTGACCTTCTTTGACAATATAATTGCTGAGGACACATTTTTTATAAAAGCAAATGTTGCGGCTATTTTGTAGGCCATCCTCAAAACTTGTTCATACTCTACTAAAATCCAACTCCCATTACAACTACCACAAATCCCCAGCAAATGTTGTGGCCATCCTCTAAACTTGTTAATTTTCTACTAAAACCCAACTTCTATCATCCCCATTACAACTACCACAAATCCAGTCTTGTATTAGAAGACACATTTTTACCTTTGCTTAAAAAATGTTGCAACGAAACTCACATTTATCAAACTCATGGCTTCATGCTACATCGTGCTTTAGATGAAGACAACTTCATTCTCAGCCAATTCTTTCACACATGTTCCGCCCTTGGCTTTGTCAGCTATGCATATTCAATTTTCAATTCCAACCCAAATCCAAACATATATCTTTACAATACTTTGATCAGTATTTTCTCTAGACAACAACATTTATCTAATGATGCAATTTGCCTTTATAAACAAGCTCGAGCCATTGGCTTATATCATGATACTTACTCTATCCCTTTTGTGTTGAATGCTGTAACTTGTCTCATCACCTCTACGCAAATTCATTGTGAAGCTATTTTAACTGGATTGAACAATGATGTACATGTAGCAACGTCCCTTGTACGGATATATTCTTCTTTTGGGTGCATTTCTGATGCACGTAAGGTGTTTGATGAAATACGTAACAAAGATGTGAGCTTGTGGAATGCCATGATAGCGGGTTATGTTAAGGCTCATGATATGGACACCGCCAAGTACCTGTTTGTTAATATGCTGGAGAAGAATGTGGTTTCTTGGACTACCATCATTGCGGGCTACACTCAGGGGAATCAGTTTTCTCAGGCTATAGGTGTCTTCAGGAAAATGATGAGTGTGAAGGTTAGTGCTAAGCCTGATGAAGTAACCATGTTAGTTGCACTTTCAGCTTGTGCCCACTTGGGTGAGCATGAGTTGGGTGAATGGATCCATAGTTATATTATAAAACACAGGTTTCGTAGAACTGTATCTCTTAACAATACACTTATTGATATGTATGCGAAATCAGGAAATGTAAAGAAGGCAGTAGAATTGTTTGAAAGCATGGAAATTAGGAGTGGTGTTACTTGGTCAACAGTGATTTCTGCATTGGCTGTCAATGGATATGGAAGAGAAGCAATTAACATGTTTTCTCGGATGGAAGTGGTTGGAATTAGGCCAAACAGTGTCACCTTTATAGCACTATTATCTGCATGTAGCCATGCAGGACTCGTGGAGGAAGGCAGATTGTATTTTAAGACAATGGAAGAAAAACATGGTATTAGTCCTGACATCAGACACTATGGTTGCATGGTTGATCTTTTTGGGCGTGCTGGTTATCTCGATGAGGCTGCAAATATGGTTAAAATGATGCCGTTTGAAGCAAATGCAGCAATTTGGGGATCACTTCTTGCTGCAGCCAGGAACCAAGGTCATGTTGAACTTGGGGAGCATGCTCTGCAGCATCTAACTGAAGTTGAACCACATAATAGTGGAAATTATTCCCTTGTGTCCAATACATATGCTGCTCTTGGTAGGTGGAGTGAAGCTAGGGTAGCAAGAAAGATCATGAGGGACACAGGAGTCCAAAAGTCGCCAGGCGGTAGCTTCATCAAAGTGAAAGATAAAATTTATTATTTCTATTCAGGAGACAGATCACATCCTCAATGTGAGAGAATATACAGAGTTCTATCACACCTAAACAGGGCGTCAAAGACGATACTGCATGAATATTGGGAATATGTAGAGCTGGTTGATGCTGATAGCCCTCAAGAGGACCACTTATAAGACAAGGGGTAGGATTTTGCATGACTTCACTGATTGTTTCAAGGACCTCAAGCTTCAGAGAATAAATCAGCTAACGTTGAGCAGCTTTAAGTTTACCTGCATGTGAAGTAAGTAGGACTTAAAAATAGCACAGTTTAAGATTCTTCATAGCACTTGACATTAGAAAAAACAGGATGTATTATGTAAATCAAATTAATACCATTTATTCTTGCTTCTTCTGTTCCGAACCCCCACTTCGAATCTTCTATTGGTGACAGGTACCAAGTTAGCTAGATTCACTAAGTTAGTGACAAATCATGCTTGTAGGTTACAATTTTTTATTTTTTTTTGAATTAAGTTCCACCTGGTTGTTGATTTTTCATGGTTTACAGTGGCAGGAAGTATTTACCAATGCATTTTGTGAGCTCTCAAAGTGAATATTCCATCTAAATCTAGTGAAGCTGTTGTCACGGGTCTTCCTTTGTATGGTTTTCTTTCTCTTAGTGCTCTAGTTATCATTTTTTATTAAAATGATCTATAAACTACATTGCAATTTTATGGCAAAAGTTCAAATTTCCCCCCGAAATATTGACTTCCGACCAAATACTCTTAGCCATTATTCCTCTGTATTGTATTTGCTCCATTTCTCCAGCTTAGCAGATGGATCCTCATTGCTTTTCACTCTATCCACTTCCCCTGACACGTGTAATTTGAAAGCGGACAAGGTTTCTCGCGAGTGAATGATGCCCATCTTTGCTTTTGCTTTGAATTTCACTGAACAATCTCCCTGGAATGGAACTGTCCTTTGACAAAGACTCTAGTACAGCGCAAAGAACCCCAAGAATATTCATTACTTCAACATCAATAGTAATCATTATGGCTCTTATCCCTCTTTACCACTCTTTTAATTGGTAACCTCAGATTTAGTTGTCCATCCATCTGAACTATCACCCGTATACCATGTTGAGTAGCAGAAGATAAAGATTACAGACAGCCCGATATATTGCCGTACCCTTTAAGTTACAACCAGAAATCACCATGATTAACGGTAAAATAGAGCTGCATCTTTTCCAGCTGTGAATTGATGGGTTTCTTAAAAGGGTTTTAACAAGGTTTTCGTCGGAAGAATCCATGGAGTTTCGATGATTCTGGAATGAATATTGAGTTTCTCAATGGTAGTTGCATATGCAGAAACTGACATCTTGAGATGTCCAGAGAAACCTATGATTTTGTGAAGATTGGTTTGTAATTTTATTATTGTCAATACGTAGTCGAAGTTTCCATTTTACTTTTATGGTTAAAGGTCATAGGAAGAATGATGTAAAAGTGTGATGTTCTGTGTCAATGATAATTCTAATCCAATAATAAGAATGTCATCTTTCTTGGGAGTTAATCAGTTGGAAGCAGTTCGAAGCAGTCTATGGTGCTTCGGAGATTTCCAATGAGAATCTGGTGACAGAAACAGAACTAACTTCAAGTAAAAATGAAACTTAGATTCTAAAAAGTCATTTAGTTCCCGTTTAGATTAACTTATTTTTGGGTGCTTTTGACTTTTAAGTATATATATTTTTTGAGGTGTTTGGAATGATTATAAAGTACATTTAAGCTCCCACTTTTAGGCCAAAAAAGCTTTAAAATAAGTGAAAAGTCGAAAGTAGGGTACATCTACATGTGTTGTGAAAGGTGGTCGCCTCATCGCCAGTGGCGAGAGGTGAGGCGAGGCGAGGCGAGGAGAACCTTCATCGCCTAAGCTTTGTGGCGAGGCGATCTTCAAAAGGCGACGCCATGGTGACAAAGGCGAGAGGCGATTAAGGCAACAAAGGCATCGCCTTCTGTATTATCTTAAAATAAAGCGACCAATTTAGGGTTTTAAAAGTCAAAAGGTAATTTTAGGATTATCTTTCTAAATTTGCTTAGTTGCACTCATAGACTACAACTACGGCTCCAACCAGTCGGCTCAGCTAGACTTCTCCGGCAACCGGCCGGACTTATCCGGCGACTCCAAAGTCCAATCAATACATATTTCTTCTTTTCTTCTTCTAATTTCTTCTTCTTCTTCTCTTCTTCAGATTTCTTCTATTTTCTCCTTCCTCTGTTTCTTTTTCCTTCTTCTTTTTCAGACTTTAGAGTACTTCTACCTTGTTTTTTTCTCAGCGTTTTGACTTTTGTTCTTTTTTTTTCATTCAAGTTCTAGACTTTTAGTATGTACTATCTATTTTCAGGTTTTGAATTGAAATATTGGGTAATTTGTTATTGCTATTGAGATTCGACTATTTATATATGCAATTAAATATTTAAAATTTTGGTATTAATTGCCACCACACTTCAAAAAGGCGAGTGCCTCACCAGAACCTTTTCACCTTTCGCCGTCCATAACGCATCTACTTATGACTTTTAACTTTGACTTATAAGTTACTTTTTATAAGCCCATCTAAATAGGCCCTTAGTACACTACAGAAAGGGGTAAAATGCAGCATGCCATACCAGCACACTGTGTTTAATATGCACATATTGACTGAGGCTAAAGTGTTAATAGGTGAATACTTCAGTTGAGGTGTCTACATGAAAAGAGATGAGAACTTTAAGGGGCTGTCTACGTATTTTTCCATTAAAGGAGTGAGCTTCCGAGTTTCAACCTTCTCAGTTTTTGGGTATGGTCAGGAACAAGTCATTTAGCACTTCTCAGTGACTCAGGTTGAACAAACCAAATGCAGTCCTTGACATGTCTCTTGGTCCGGGCACTATTTTTTTATCTGGAATTCTTGTTAACTTTGCTTAAATTTTTCGTATACACAACTTGCTGATCTCTGTTACATACTACTTCTGCACTGTTATAGTTTACCTTAATTTCATGAAACTCTAGTTTGCATTATCTAGTTAGATGCACATAGCTTGTTGTTGAATGTATTATTTAAAGTTAATAGAAGATTTGGTCTACCTTAGGCTAGATTTCTTTTTGAGATTTAGGTGAAATTCATGTAAGGGTCAACGAGTATTGTTTTCCACATGTCCTCACACCTGGTAGTTATGCAGCTCCAGCTTTGATAATATTAGCAAACTAAACTATCATACAGAATA
This sequence comes from Solanum pennellii, assembly GCF_001406875.1. Lineage (NCBI taxonomy): Eukaryota > Viridiplantae > Streptophyta > Magnoliopsida > Solanales > Solanaceae > Solanum > Solanum pennellii. The sequence continues at coordinate 5,752,872 of NC_028646.1, forward strand.
AGGGTGTATGCGTAACGACGAGGGGTTTTTGTTGCCAACTTCTAATGGAGGTATAATAAAACAAAAGTAACTTGTTGAGGGACAAATTAGGACTTTTTTCCTTTCTTTTTGGTATCTTCAATACTTTAAGAATACTAAAACAAAATAGTAAGATGCATCTCGGAAAACATCTAACGTTCTAAAGAGTTGAATTTACTGTTTAACTCATGGGATTAAATATTTGGTACGTGTACATATGGTGACCTTTCACCCTGATTTGGAGAGTCATGAGATGGCACTTAAAGGAACCACCATTACACATGTTGAGACCTTGTTACCTTCCATATGTAATTCCTGCATTATGAACAATTTGAGCTTGGGAACGAGATTATAACCTCTCACGGTTGCCTAGTAGCCAATGAACATCTATCTTTATCTCTTGGATGAAATACAGCATCACTTGGTACCTAGTTTTTGAAAGGAAAACTCCAAATGTGCATCATGTCTGGCATGTCATAGGTCAGTTGTTTAGAGAGTCAAAGCATAGAAGAAGTCATGCCCAAGACCTAGGCTTGCAAATCCCAATGCGGCAAGAGCGCTGCTATATAAGATGTGTACTTTTGGTTTCAAAAGGCTAAGGAACCCTGTGAAGATGCAATTTGAAAAATTCATAAGACAGTGAACATAGACTTAGATTATGCTGAAGTTAAAAACTAAGAAGGCAATCTCCTTTTTCTTGTTTATCGCAAAAGACTTTATACTGACTCAGAACAAGTAAAGATGGTTTTTCTCAAAAATCTTACCTCCAGTTCTGCTGTTGTCTAGTGGTTTGGGAACAAGGTAATAATCCATTTGATTTGATTTGCAAATGGACAAAGCGCTGGGAGATCTTAAGTCATAGTGGCAGGGCTTTGTTCCTTCTCTAACACATCCAGGGACATGCATATTCTCTAAGTTACTTTCTTCCATATCATGCATTTCTTCGTAGTTTGGTTTCTTCTTTGAGCTAGAGGGACTCTCTATCAGGCCTATGCTAAGGCTGTTGACCTTAGATGCTGAGATATTATATGTCTCTTGATATGCAATGTCTGGCATGATCAGTTTAAGATCATTCAAATCAGCAGGTCCACTGACCTCAAATGTTGACTTGAGTACTTGACCTTGTGTTCCATTCAGAGTTATTGCATCAATATTGCAGGCTGGACATGCAGAATATGACTTCTCATAAGCGATAAAGTGCTTCAAAACTGCATGAGACACATTGACTTCTTCTAACTCGGAGCTCAAATGATTCTCCATATCAACTAATTTTGCATCTCTATGCTTCGTGTTTCTTGTTCTCAACCCCTTGCCTGGGACCTTTTCTTCATGTAAATCTGCCACAATTCTGCCCCTGACCCGTGCTTTATTCTCTGGAATTGGTATCGCAAGAATTCTTTTGTTCTTATGAGTGGAATTGTTTATATTTGCTGCACATTTGTGCAGTTGAAGCCAATTATCAACCTTTGAGTGGTTTTGGGTTGATACTCTTTCCATTGTATTTGCGTGGTTCTTTTTGCTGAGTCTCAAATTAAACTTTTTGTGTATAGAACCTCTTTCTGATAGATGTTGTTTTGCAAAAACTGTCACCTTAGTGTCACTATCAGATGTGTCTTCGCTGAATTCTTTCTCATTATCCGCACTGAATTTCGTAGTTGGACTGATAAGGCAGCTAGTTTTGGAAACACTGCTCTCTGAGTAGCATTCTGATGCTCCTTCTATAGGGAAATCCATAGACTTGGCACAGTGAGTGGATCCTTTCCCTTTTCTAGGAGGAAGCGAGGATCTACTTTTTAAGGCTTGGAATTCTACTCCAGCATTTCCTGATTTACTTCGGCTACAAACAGTAGGCCTCATGAATCTAGGGAAGTCTGCTAAAGGGGTAGATGTGACACTATCTTTCTGAAATCTCATGTTAGACCCTAACCCTTCAATGCATACTTCTGAGAGACCCAATAGTTCAGTTAAAGAGGGTGGCGATATTATTGTAAGCTTTCCTAGTTTCTCATTCAGCTTCTTGATTTCCTGTGTGACATCATTGCGGTTGTACTCAATTTGGTTCATCTTCTGCAGCAGATTATTTATTGCAACTTCCTTTTCTGCCTTAACTTCCTGTAATTGAACATGTCATTGTAGAAATAGAGAAGCAGTGATGAAAGAGCAGGAAGTTTGCATCTGGATTCCGAGGTAAGACAGCCAAACCTTATCTTTTGGATGAACAAGCCGTTAAATGTTAATTATGTCTTCATAATGGCATATCATGTATAAAGAGTTAATCATTTATGTATATCAGGAAATTCCTCTTGTGCTTGTGTCATGAGTGTGTATATTTTTTTACTTTCCTGCTTGAAGCTAAGAACATTATTATGGCAAAAAAAAATAAAAAATCAATTTTTTTTAACTAAATTGTTGTTTTATAATCACTAACTTATTTTTTTGAGAATGGCAACATGTTATTCATTAGCACAAAGATTGTTAAATTATCTCTAGTTTTAATCATCTCCCTTTTTCTCCCTAAAAGGCTTTGTCTTAATAACTTCAACTTGTTAGGACCATATACGTTCCTAATGGTTTTCCCTCTTATGTTTATGCAACACTTTCGAATCACGTAGGTCCGTCCAATCTAGAAGAGCTGCAACTTATCTTTCATACAAGTTAAATACCAAGTCAAAGCGCCTTCAGTTCAACTTTAACTTCGGTATCTCTCATTTCAACTAACATTAGCTCCTAACCATCTGTTTCCTAATGTGCTGTTCAATTCCTGTTAAATTTATCATCTCACCTTACTCAAATGTTCTATAGGCCTTACGGTCTTAGAAAAATAACTTAGCCCAGAAAAAAGGGGTGTACTGAAAACATAAAATGATCAAATAAGCATCTTCCCTGTGTAGCAGTTTCAGTATGAGATCAGGTGGAGCCAAATGTACTCACGGTATGCATATGGATTATGAAGATGTTAGTCTACTCACTTCTGTGGTTGAAATTTGAATCAGTAAAAGATCTTATTTGTATCGATGACTCCATGCCATTATTAAATGACTATATTTCACATTCCTACCAAGGTTGTTTGTGGTTGTGATTTCAGCAAGTATTTTTGTACTGAAGTTGATGTACATCATATTGGAATTTTCCAGTACTTTTGGACAATCAGGACAACATATTGAACTAGTAATAACCAATCAATTACATGATAAGAAATGAAAAGAGAGATGTTGTGTCATTCTCAAAAAAAGGATATATGTTGTATGTCATAATAATATAAGTAGTTGCATGATTACCAGTATTAGGCTCAGTTGATTGTTTCAGTGACTTACTGTTGATTCTTCGTTTCTTAATTGAACCCGTTTGGCTCGTGTTGCAAAATTTAATGTACACAATGTCTCGCACAAATCTCCTTCATGGGGACTAACAGGAACCAGCATTAGTGTTTTAGAATCATCACCTGGATATTAAGAAAGCACATGAAATTCTGGCATTATTTGTGTGACTTTACTAAATAGGACTGAAGAAAATGTCATCTACTTGTCTAGATTTTGCATGTGAAGTGATAAATTCGAAATGTCTGGCATAATTGGTGTGATCATACTAAAACGGAGTGAAGAAAATGTGAAATTTTCTACTAGTCTAGATTTTGCATGTTAAGTGATAAATGGAAAGTGTCCATGTGACTCACAAGCATAATTTCTAAATGCTGCATGCTGCATATGAAAAACATTTGTTGGCAGTCCAATGAGTATAAAAAATATTTAACAAGATAAGAATTTACTTGGTTCAAGTTACTAGAACAACCAGGAACATCAAAGAAATTGGGGTGTTCTATTTCCACGCGTTGTACATTTCTCAATGATATTTTAACCTACTGACTGATGCTGGTCCATAGGTCTCCCTTCTTAGGCTCATGCTACTGGTTTCTGCTTCTAATATGCAATGAAGACCAACAAGAACATATGTAGACATATGTATGTACAAGCATTTCAATCTCTCTGTCCTCTAAGATTGAATGTTGAGTTTTCCACTTACCTCTTTGCCATCCTACGAGCTGCACTTACAGCAAGGTTAGACTGAGAAAAGGTATGGTTTTACAATTTTTTTGATTGAATCGGTTATGTGGTAGAGGATGGTATTGCATACCAAGCCTATGTTTAATTCTAGTATTTTAATCCACATTGTCGAATTCCTTAAGCTCGCTAAAAGTCTAAAACAGCTGGAAAAAAAAACGCAAATCACTGAAAGTGTTCAGTTATTGCTGTCTCCTTTGTCCCATTTCTAATTCATTTTCAGCACTTCCGTTCTTTCCTTTTTTCTCACCGTCTAGGAAAATGATGTCCACAAGAAAGGCCAGGAGATCGATTAAACAACTCCCATAAAGTCTTAGTCATACTACATAAGTTACGCTAGACGTATGAAGAAGTCTAATAGTGAATATTTGCGACTCTTTGATGTGCTTTACTTCAGAGCATGATGTCGTTTTTGTTTCAGTCCGTGAATGCAGGGTATTGTTTGACTCTAGCTATAGGTCAGAGCTTCTATTATGCTGCTTCAGAGATCGATGGTGAAGAAGCTCAAACTAAAGTAGGTCTCCTGTTTCAGTTTGACATTCATTAAGCAGCTTAATTAAATGTAAAATCTTTTTACATTTTTACCACTCCTCCAGTAGCATATTTAAACTCACTTCATTTGAATTCTTCGCTTTCCTTCACTTGAGCATACGATCCACTCGAGTATGCCTCTCTGTTGCCAATAAAGTTTTCTGTACTTCCTTCTTCTTTTTGGTTATTTCATGTTAAGTTTCTACCATAAGCATCACTGGATGTGGGACCAGCAATATAAGTGTTCTGTTTTTGTCAATGAAGAATTTGAATGAAAATGTTATATTAAGCCATCAGTATCTTTTACTTGAAGAAACTAATGTGTAATAGTGTAAGGTAGTGTACCCATTTCAGTTTCATATTTAATCCCAACTTGCAGGTAACATGCAAAAAAACATAGGGACTAAGCATAGGTCAAACAGTCTGACATATAAACATTCAGCTAAGATACATGCTTACCTAGGGAATCTTTAAGAACTTGCGTCAGCTTGCTATTCCTGTCAACAGTAAACATTAGGATCAGGATCAGCTTTGAGCTAATGGTGAACCTTCTATATTTATTTGTCTTGGATTCGCATCCACTTGATTCCTTGAGTCAGGTACTGGTATCTAATGCCATATTTGTTGAGTTACCTGTAAGGTATGTGTCGCTTTTTACTTTGGAGGGCATGGATGACATCTCCAAGGGAAGAAAGTGAGAGATTAATTGCTTTTCCCTCTTCAAATCTTCTCCCCAGTGCTTTTGTTTTTAGGACACGTTCACTTCCTCCAAGGTCGACCATCCACAGTTTGTTTGTTAACCTTCTCCATTTACCAGCACTAATGCTGGAAATATATATGCGAATCATGCTGTATGGAGCAGACAGCGAACTTGTTTAGAGTTTTGACACCTTTGAGATCTGTGATCTATATTGTTCAGAATTATCCTTCAAAACCTGGAACAGATTCAATATAGCTACATAGACATCTCTTTATTAGGTTCGTGTTTCTAATCATAGTTGTTGAATTAGGTTTCAGGCCTAAATTACACCCCAAAAGCTAGCTCAAAGGGAGGAGGATTGCCCAAGTCTGATTAGGAGTCCACCCATCTCAATAACCGTTAATGTGAGACTTTTGTCATTCTTCAATACCCTACCTCACGCCCAGTGTTTAGCATTTGGTGCACGAACAATTTTAATTTCGAGGGCCCAACATTGGGTGAGACAAGTCCTGCTATGGTACCATGTAAAATTAGGTCTATAGAACTGATTATTGTCACCTAGTGCAGTTTGAGAATTTATAACTGAATGGCAAGCATTGTGGAGAACTATTTAAAAAATTCTGTTGTACAAGAAGAAAAGAACAAAACAAATAATCCTCCTCCCTTTGAGCTAGTTTTTGGGGTGTGAGTTAGGTCCAAGACCTTATTTAATATAATACTAGAGTAGACACAGATCCTGCGACTGAATCTCACGGCCACCCATATCAAATAGAATTTTCACGTGCTTGACCCATTAAAATGAATCAGACTCGCACGTGAGGGAGCGTGTTGAGAATACAATTAATAATAAATGTGTGCTCTCTCTAACAGCTTAAGCTTTTAGATGAGATAGTTGCACACTTCAACAATAGTCATTTAGCTGGACTAGATAAAAGTTAATAATCTTTCTACTTAACATTTTTATATAAAAAACGAATTGGTTTACCAATGAGATCTGCTTGATGTTCGGTTCGAATTTGTGGAAGCAGTGGATCTGAAACCACATCCTAACTTGTACAGTCTCATGGCTTGGTTCATGTCATTTACTTGGATGGTCACAAGGTTTTCAATCTCGGTTTCTCCATTGGGATGTGTTTGTATTGAAAGACTGCACGCAAAAATTATAATTTACATGAGAAAGTAGCTAACCTCGTCCCGAAAGTAGGAAGTGGACCAGAATGAAGTGTTGATCGTAAAGTAGACTAGGTTCATTTGACAGGAATAGCAAGTTGACGCAAGAACTTGCATCAGCTTGCTATTTCTGTCAACAATAAACACTAGGAATGGTGACCTGCAGTGTCAGTAAAGCATGCAAGCTGTGCAATCAAACAACAAATTCACAAGTTAGTTCTGTGACTTACCATGGTGGTAAAGGGAAGATTGACTTTGTAGTCTGACTATGTGGGGTGAGGAGATCTTTTAAATAGCCCATGTATATCTCCAGCATACTGAAATTGAAGAGAAATGCATGGTTACTGTCCGCAGCGTGCTTAAAAAGTGCCTCAATCGCACGGGGCACAACCCCTGGAAACTCCTCTGTGCCTTCCTGGTAGGCATAGTTACCGAAAACGTTGTACTTAGATAATGCAACCAAATACTTTCCAAAATTTTATAATAAACTCTCTAGGTGAAATCCACCTGCTAATTTTGCTGACTGGTTCTCATTTAACTGTGCTGTAAGTTGAGTAATCCTAAGAAGCGGTTGCGTATTCAATTTGGTTATGAGTTGTTTGTGTGATGAATAATAGTTCATAGTGATTGTTATGCAGTGAATACTAATGCATAATTTCTTGTTTACCTAAGTTAAGGGCATTCTTGTTTGTAGATGCTCTGGTTGATGTATCATATTCCACTCTCTACATGGTATAAAGTAATATAACATTCGGTTTCTGAAATTGAACTCCGCATAACTTAAGATTGTAATAGTAGTTTATATATTCTGATTTCTGAAAACCAAACATGGTTTAAGTAATATATTTTTGATAAGATTTTTTTTTTGCTTGTTAAAACAGTAGGATGTGTGCCATTGTGAATGTTTTCCCTGTGCCCGTCTGTCCATAAGCAAATATGCAGGCGTTATAGCCATCCAGCGCGGACTTGATAATTGGTTCTATTTCTGAAAACACCTCACCTGCCATAAGAAACCAACATTCAGGTTTGCATAATGAACCAGAGAAGCTATTTGCATTTTGTGTTATTTGCAATATTCAGTTTCTTTTATCATCAGAATTGAAGAAAATATGACACTTTGTATATGTCCTGGATTGGTTCATTAAATTGAAAACAATGTTTCGTTTTTCTTTTCCACAAATTGAGTACTAGCTCAGTAATAATACAGCTAGATGAAGGTTTTTTATTTATTTATTTAAAACCATTAAGAGCACTTGTCCCCAACTTCAAATGAAGGAAAAAACTGTCTTATTCTATGAATGTTCATCCCTTTTTGTCATGATTCAAAAGGATGCTAAGGAATAGTCGAACAATATCATCCAAGTAATTCTAGGAGTCATCCTCTTTATTTTTTTTTTATGTTTTTATATTTTAATCTATAAAACTAGTAGATTATTTACATTTTGGGGTTTCTTTTATCTTGCTGCAGCATACACGCTTACCTTCAATATAAGTTGATTAACTTTTTAAGTGTGATTTTGCTGTTGTCCTTAACTTAATTGTGTGATTTGTTTTCTGTGCTTTGTGTGATTTTGAGATTCTAACCTTAATTTTACTTTAAATTGGCTCGAATTTCAAATGGTCATAAATGTTCCTAGGATTTCTGATTTCACCCAGAAGAACGTAGGTGAGAATTTTCACATTTTCTATCAAAATTATTTTGTAAACCAGAGAAATAGAAAGACAATGAGGATTGTCAGTAACAACATCCTCATAAAAAATTATTGTCATAAAAATTATTCTAATATGGAGGAGACAAAATTGATTTGAGCACTTATAAAATTGAAACGCATTCTCAAATACAGGTTTAACTTTTTAATGGTCACGATATTTGTAAAAAAAATATGTTACTATATATGTCATTTAGCTAATTGTATAAAGAAAAGAATAGTTTAATGATTTTGTGTACAAAGAAAAAAAAATTAACCAACTTAACCAAAAAACAGAAAGAGTATGAATGTTGACTATGATAAATATTTTAATATTCTGTTGCTATACAAAATATTATCACACAAAAATTTGAAGCGGATTGTTAAATATAGGAGTAGTTTTACCAAGAACAAATTGCTATAATAAATGGCTATTATAAAAAAATGGTTTAGAGAGAATCAGACACTAAGTAATATATTCATAATTAAGTAAATTTTCTATTCTATTACAAATAAAATAAAAGAAATATAACTTTATAAGGTAATTTTGTATAATTATATGACAATTTATTTAGTAATGATAGTTGCTAGAGAGAATGCTTTTATTTTAAAATAAAAATGATTTATATTACCAAAGCAGGAGGTGGTAAATTAATAAAGATGTAACGAAAGAAAGTATAGTGATGCAACAATGGAATTGAGAAAGAGGTTTCAGTTTAGTTGATATAAATGTAATATTAAAAGAGAGTATATACCTTGTGAGGAAGAAGGATGGAAAACCTTGTCAAAGCTATAAATTTTAGACTTATTGTCAACCAAATTTATGAGCATTTGATTTGAATCCAAAGCTTCAACTGACTTTTGATTGCCAATGCTTATGGGTCTTATCCGACAAAATACTCGAATATTACCTGTGTTTTTCTAAATAAATTACATCTAACATTTTTAACATGATCATTGCTTTATACAATGAAGGACTTGACTTTGTTATCCTGCATTGAAATTTGTTTGAATAAATAAGTGGACTAACCTTTCAAGTCGAAGAGATCGTTAAGAACCTGCCTCCTCTGTACGTTAAGTTTCTTAATGCAATCATATAATACTTCAAGTTCACCTGATATGCATGTTATGTGTATGTTACAACGTTATACAGCTAAAATCTAATCTAGATTTGATGCATCGATGAATTTACCTTTAATATCTGAAATGGCAGCCTCATTCTTACTATTAACATATGTCTTATTGTCATCTGGTAGTTGTAGTTGTGGTTGCAGGGCCTTCATTATTGAATCCACCCACTTACAAGTTAGCTATGTTTTCATTCCCATGAGAGAAGAATTAAGGGATCTCTCATTATTACCATCTTCTAACTTCAATTATATTAATTGCTGATCATAGCTAGCAACACCCTTTACATAAATAATTAATGTCATCTCCATCAACACACTACATTTATTTTCAGCTGTCAATAATAACGTGTTTGAATTTTGGCTTCTTAACAAAAAAAAAAAAAGCATTGCTCAAATGTATGATTGACCAAGAGAGATATAATTCACAAAACGTAGTAAATGTTACTCCCCTTTCCTTTTATATAATAGTTAGAACAAGAATTAGCTAAGTTAAAATTATTATATGAAATTAAACAAAAAGAAAAACAAAAAGAAAAAGAATTCGAGTTAACTAATGAAATAAATGATATAAAACAAAAATTAAAGGAAAACCTTGAAGTAAATGAAATAGATGAAGTAAATGTCACGACCCAAAACCGAGCCGCGACTGGCACCCACACTTACCCTCCTATGTGAGCGAACCAACCAATCTAAACCCTAACATTTCAATATAATATCAACAGAAAGTAATGCGGAAGACTTAAACTCATTAATAAAAA
>NC_028646.1:5772924-5773736 GCF_001406875.1 Solanum pennellii
CATATGTTAATTGTCATAATGAAACAATATGAAAATTACAAGAGATAATTTATTTATAGTTAGAAATTATTTATGAAAAATGGAGTACAAATTATATATTTTAATATGTTTAGTTCATATACATATTAGTGGAAAGAATTTTCACACTATAAATTTATTTACGTATATCAATATGTAATTTATTTTATTATAAATTACAAAATTTGATGTTTAATGAAAAATTGATATCAATATTTTTATATGTCCTCATAGTAAGAAGTTATTTACTTTATAATATAGAGGAATATTACTTAAAATAAGTTATCACGTCAATTAATCATATTAGTTGTAATATACTAATATGATTTTTTTTTGACAAACATCACGTGAATTAAATTTTTAGGTCTTAACAAATCATTAATTTAGAATTAACTTTAGACCTATAAAAATCATTAGTATGTTGTAAAAATACAAATGTATCCTACATTTATTTAATAGATATTTTTGGTTTGATTAAAATTTTACACTGTAAAAATATAAATATATATGAAGTGTAATATCTCATTAAGATAGACTAATTAAAATAAGTCTATATTATGAAAAAAGTATGATTGAAAATACGGGTTCATATTAAATGTCACATCATTAGGATACACATGACATTTAGAAAAATATATTTGATTTTTTTTGTCATTACATATCTATTACAACTTTCTTGATATCACAACATTGAAAGAAACATTGTAGAATCTTTATAAATTGACAATTATGCCCTTGGTCGTCCTCCACTTGGCTCTTCTATATAATAATAATAAATATATATATATATATAT
>NC_028646.1:5782324-5784925 GCF_001406875.1 Solanum pennellii
ATATATATATACATATATATGTATGTATGTATGTATGTATGTATGTATGTATGTATATATATATATATATATATATATATATATATATATATATATATGTATATATATATGCGCACACACACACACACAAGTTTCTATGACACTACTCTATGGTCTTCTTTCATGTTTATCTTTTTTTCTCTTTTTTCCGGGCGTTTGTTAGTTTTTCTCCTCAATTTCAATATTTATATAAGGCAAAAGGGTCTGGTGAACCCTTGTACTTGTATATGTTTGTATTGTAAATCCTTTTACTTAACTTTTTATCAACTAAACCCTTAAACTGAATAAAAAATTAATTTATAAACCCCTCCTAGCATGTGTGTAGCTCACTCTCCCATGAATAGGTGACATGTCAACTCCATCTCATTTAAATTAATAATGTATTACTATTCTCTTCACTAATTGTTATTTAAAATTTTTTTAACTAAATTTATTTGATTAAAGATAAAATAATAAAAAATTAATTTATTTCTTAAAGTAAAATCTCCTTTCCTCTTCTCCGATCTTCGTAGAACCAGCAATGTAAATGGTCATACCACCAGCTTTGGCCGATAAACCTTTTTGCCGCCGTGACCAGTTCCTCGTGCCATCTCCAACATCGTTCTCCTCTTCACTATTTTTCTTTCTCCACACCACCCATGACCCATGCGAACCACCAGAAATAACATCTCCACTCCATCATCTTCGGCGTACCTAAAAACTCCCTCGTGGCCTAACATTCTGGAGGAAAAAGAGGATCAAAATCACTCTCATTCTAGCAAAAAATGGATCAGAGCCGCCTCTCTTTCACACACACCATTGCGAATCAGCAAGGACCGCCAATGAAACCAACACGATTCTCTCCCTCCATTGATAATCACCATGAAACCTGATGTTAGAAAAGTGTCAATGCCAAGATCGGGCTAAAGAACCTCCATTGATAATCACCATGAAACCTGATGTTACCAAAGTGTCAATGTCAAAAGAAGATAACTACAGGGTGTGGAGAAAAATAAAGGTCTGGGCAGTGATAGGGTGGGGGTGGCTGAAAAAGTGGTGTGGGGGAAGAAGTTGGATTTGTTCTTTTTTAATTTTTCTATTTTATAATTTTAATAATTTCAAATTTAAAGTTTTAACACTATAAGAAATTCGATTATCAGGGACAAATTATTTCGTCATTTACAAATCATATTTCGTCACTACAAATTTTGTGAGACAAAAACTAATTTGTTACGAAATGTGTGTCTCTAGAAGTATACAACGATGATATAGTACTTTGTCACTAAAAGTATTATTTTAACTACAAAAAGAAAAATCCTCCCTAAATGATTAAACATTTGTGACAAATTTATTTCTCGTAAAAAGTTTTTTTTTGTTGTTAATTATATGCTTTGTCACTAAAAATGTTATTACTATCAACAAAATTATATCGAGAAGGATAGAGAAGCAATTTACCATACACATATCTTATATGAACATGGATAAGCAAATTGCCTCAATCAAAGAATACCTCAATTATCCTTCATTGAGATAAAAAAAAATCCCTTGGGTTATTCCTTAACAAGAACAGTCCTCATATACTATATAAAACTCACCTAGACTTAGCTGAACTTGTACGATTTTCTTCTTTTATATTTCATAAAAGCATTGTATACTTGAGAGAATACAACTGAAAAGAAAAGAAAAATAAATATTCGAGTGTAGGTTATATAGGTAGATGTTATGTCAATTAGAAATTCTGATTTGCATATCAGACATGGAACTCTGCAAGAATCATCTGTAACTCACAAGTTCCACACTGTTCTAAAGGAAACCCTTGAAACCCCAAGTGACTGAACTTGGCACCACATTGGTGATAAATCAGTATAAAATTCTAGGTCTCGTTTAATTACTGTCGTTTTATTATCTTATTGTCAATCCACTAACCTACAGGTTAGTCGACTGACCATCATTGGAAGTCAACTAAAGGTAGTTTTTTAATTCACCCCCCTCATGAATATCAAAAAGTAAGATAAAATTAAAATAAAAGCAACAAAAATAAAAACAAGTCAAAAAACTAAGAGAGAGAAAAAAGGATAAAGAAAAAATTATAATGAAAAAAATTATATTCTAAATAAAATTAACAAATGTCATCTAATGATTGGTGCATGATAACACATGTCTTTTAAAATTTGAATTTGGCAAAAATTGTTGTAATAATATCACTTCAAATTTGTTTAAGGGGATAATATGAGTCTCACTTGGTTAAGGTTTTTTTTAAAAAAAATTTGAGACAACTTCAGTTGTCACTTTATGTCTTTCCTCGTCAATGATACTATAAAGTATATATATACTTCTATAGTATCACTGACTAATGAGCAATTTCATAACAAGAAACCTTAATTATAGTAATAGAGTGTGTATATGATTGTATGTGTGTGTGTGTGTGTGTGTTTATATATATATATATATATATATATACACACACACACACACATATATGTATATATATATATATATGAATATGTATATATATACATATATGTATATATATGTATATATATATATATGTGTGTGTGTGTGTATATATATAGATATATATAT
>NC_028646.1:5786935-5838698 GCF_001406875.1 Solanum pennellii
GGGCGATATAGTGTAATTATTTAGTGGTTTATGAATGTAAAATGATATATGTTTGGATTATTTTTCTTGTATTAGATATTTGCTTAGTTTCTCCAATAATTTAAGTAACAATCAAAACAAAATTATATTTAAACTAAAACAATTACAAATACAATAAAAAAATAATAACCCTCCAAACAAGGTCTTCAAAAGGAAAATCAGGTTCATAAATTATTGTGAGTATCTAAAATAATTCAAGAACAGTTAAGATAAATCCATAATCAAATTAAAATGCTAGAAATAAGTGAGAGTTATAAATTGTAACACCTCAGACTTGGAAATGAAGGAAAATACAGTTTTAAGCTGGTTTATGTGTTTAGGGATTCCAAACGGACTATAGAAGATTCTACATGTCATAGATGACAACCGTAGGAACTCCGAAAAATTAAATTTTGGAATCAAGTCCATGTACTTTTACACCAGCGTGGTTCGTCAATCTTTATATGAGTTGTAGATAGGTGTCGTAGGTGAGTCCCCCACTTTGTGAAACTATTAAATATTAAATGTTGGTTCTATGGTTGGTATGTACCACCTGTAACTGTACATAGGATTCTGTCAAAGTTGAGAAATATTTGAAGTCCCAACAACCTATCTACGGTTGACCAATACAGTTTATAGGATCTTCGAACCTAGGTCCAATCGTAGATAAGGCTTGACGATTATCTTTAAAGGGGCTTTGGGTTATTTTCCTAATTATTTTAATCCTATACAATGTTATTTTACCAATTTTCTTAAGTCCTATATAAATGTTTTTAAGCTCCAATTAACCCATTCTCCTAAATCCTCTAAATTTGACCTAATCCATGCTCCCAAATTCTTTCAAGTCTTAGAAGAGTTAGAGTTCCAATCTAAGGCTCCAAATTCTCCATTTTCTTGGGTTTAAAGGATCAAGGTACGTGTGCATTCACCCATGGAGTCCTTTCCTCCGTTGGTCCTAAGTATTTTAAGTTTCAATTCAATTTTTTCAAATGATCAAGTTAGGGTTTCAAATTAATGAATGTGGGTTTCATTCTCTTATGATAAATTATGATTAGTTAAGTTTTCTAATGTATTATTAGAAGTTAATATATGATATTTAGTTGATATTGTATTTGCCTTTGCTTAAATTATGATTTTTCAACCATGATTCTATGACAAACCGATGAACTATGAATTATGAAGTTATAAAGATATGCATGTTTTCATGAATTCATTGCAAATGAATTGATGATGCTTTGAAAGGATAGTATTGGTGTTATTATTAAAGGATTTCTCACATACTATGTTGATTATGACTATGAAATATATTTCTCACAAAATGAGTTCAAATTGGTGAAAGATTTTCTTATCTGTGTTTAGTTATGTCAGGAGTTATTCTATGTTTTGATCTTGAAATATGTAGACTAGTATCAATCATTGACTTTCCTATGTTAAATTGATTTTTGACTTTTATCAATTCCTTTGAAATTTAGACTTATGTCCGAGAGGGCTCTAAGGTGGAGACTCAATAGGATAGTTTCTAAAAGAAACATCTAGTCCCTAAGTATGTGCTCCCTTAGGATTGTCTTAAGCGACCTAGCTAGTGGGTCTACATTAGAAAATGATCATATGTACGGATTCTACCTAGGTAAGTAGTCGTCTCTTCTTTCGATAAGAGGGATATACTAGATTCCATGATATAACTCTTTTGGACTTATTATTGGTCAAAGCTAACATCCCACAAAATGACTAAGTCTTCTGCAAAGCTTTCTTATGTACTTTATGTTAGCATACTTGACCATGTTTTCATGATTTTTGTGCCATCTTTTCTTTAAAGCTTTTAAGTGTCTCATAATGATCATTTCTACATGTTTTAAGTTACTTATGTTATCATGCCTATGTTTATGCATACTGCTTCATACTTAGGGGTTGTTTGCGAGCATGTATAAAAATAATGCTAAATAAAGTGTATTAGCAATGCTTCCATTGACAATGCATGTATTAGTTATGCTTGCATTAATTAGGGGCGGCTCAACGAAATTAGGGGTCTAAAGCGAAATTTCAATTCGCGGCCTAAAATGTAAATAAACTTCATGTACATATTTATTCAAAATTTATTTTCGAAAATTATTAGTATTTAATATTGTTCTTTTAGTTATTAGTTTTTAGGTAAGATTTTATCAACTCAATATTGAAAAACATCATTTTAGTGAGGCAATTATTATGTGTATTGTTAACACAATACTATAAGTAATAACTTGACAAATATTAAATAAAGATAAGAGTTAGAATCATAGAATTTGACTCAAGAAGTTGATGACTTGGTATACCTCATTTTAATATGCTTGTAGTAATGCTTGAAACTAAATCTTAAAGAGAAATAAAAAAGAATTTTTAATTTACTTTGTTCAAAACTATAACGACCGGGGAGCACCCCCTAGAAGTTACCAGTGTTGTCGACCTCTCGGAGGTCTTGGACAAGCCTCTTAGCATTCGTATAATCATAAAAATAGCGGAAAATTTAGAACTTTTCATAGCTCATGAAATGCTAGAATATCACTTCATATATATAAAAATATCATAAGTACATAATTAGACTCTAGGTCTCGTTTGCCAAGTAAAGACACAATTCAATAGAATAGAATAGAGACACGACCCTTAACAACATAAAATATAATAATCTAGGCTATTACATAAATTTAAAGACCATCTTGACATAGGCAATCCTTGAAAAATAAGGATATCTTTCTTTGAACTTAAGAGATCTATCCAAGCTCTTCACTTAGGAGACATCCTCTAGCCATAACCACCTACACTTTGTGTAAAAAGATGAAGAAGAATGATATTAGTACAAGAATGCACTAAGTATGACAACCATGCAAAAACATGCATTTAAAGAGGACATTTAGTTAGAAATCATGCATCATGTACTTCATGAACATTTTCATAACAACCACAACATAGTTCATATACATAAAGTTGACATGGATACTATTCATAATAACATGCAAAGTCACTTATCACATTTAGAGGAACATTCATTACATACAACTCATTAGTTCTCTCTTACCTTAAATGCTTCCCTTAAGCAACCCTCAAGTGTACTTAGTATAACGTATTACCTTGAGGTCACCTAAGATAGTCTTTCGTAGATATATTATATCAACACAACCATATATAATAATAAGGTCATAAGCACATCATAAGACATAAGCTTCACACAAGAACCATCTCCTAAGACAACCCCCAAGTCATACTAGTGCAATGTGTAGGTAACATCCTGTAATACTGCTTACACCAATTGTTACTAAGAAGTCACTCTAGACTAGGCACAACATAATTAACAAGTCATAACACCTTCATTTATCATTATACATAAGACCACATACTTCATAGCATCATATAAGGACTCATTCCTTTACTACAACCTTAGTCATAACTCACTTAGTCATATAATAAGTAAACCACCCTCACAATCCCTTTTCAAGCTTACTTGTGCAATGTTCACATGGAGTCCCATACCCCCACATATAGAAAGTAAACTTACTTAGAAGTCATAAATGCAATTTACATGCATTCATACAATTTGTACATAACATAAGTCTTTATTTCATAAGAGTCTCCAATCCTATCCTTTCTTGAAGTCCACTAGCAATGGATAGGTAGGGTCTATACTCCTACCTATACTAAGTAAACTTCTCAAGGAGTTACAATTAGAGTTCATATTCTTATCTTAACCTTAGGGAGGCATAGAAATAACCGACATAGACCATGTGAGCTACATGAAATTCAGTGTTCTACTCCCACACCAAAAAGAGAAGGTACTACTTGTCAAGGTAGGGCCTTCATAAAATAACTATTCGAGTGGATCCACTTAGGTAAAGCCTAAGGCGGCACGTAGTGATGAAACATAGATATTGCTACTAGAAACCTTGACTTGCTAGACGTGGAGGTTTGTATCTCATGAGACAACATCTATGTTGGGAACCAGGACTTGCTAGACGTGAATGTTCTCTTGTGGGAAGCCAGACATATGACGTGAAGCCCCTGCTCTCATTTTTCATATTCACTCGGTGCTAAGCTCAAACTCCCTTTTTAAACATATTTAAGCCTTTAATGCATTAGTTCATAAAGAAGGCCTTAGGGGCTTGCTTCTTTATACATCATATAGACCAAAGGTTTCTAAGATGAGAATATCCTTTCATCATAGAACCTATATTCATACATCGTGTGTGTTCATCCATATGTGAGATCTACCTTCATATAAACACCTCTAGACACATATTCATAACTTCATTAATTACATATTTCACATGCATAGAAATAGGTAATGATGCATAGGAGAACTATTCTTTCCTTAATCATCATGAATCTACCCTATTCATAGATATGCATGAAGTCTGTGTACATTGGTAAAGATGATCACGTAATGGCTATAACATAACATTGAGGAAGCCACCCTCTAAAGATCATAACACAAGTACAACATTCCTCAAGTCTCAAGTCATACACATATAGAGTATTAAGGACTATAGACTACACACACTCACATTACATCCTAGGAGACAAGAACATATTAAACATCAGAATAGTAGACTCCTAACATACTTTGATCACACATTCAAATAGGGATTTCATAGGTAGGGGTCATGCTAAAAGAGTAATTATCATCATTAGCCATATAGACCAAACCTAACCCTAATATGATCATCACATATGCATACATCATCAATACACCTAGATCATGCAACTAGAATGGAAATACTACACATACAATTTCATAGTCATGATAATAATCATATCAATACACTCTACATCTGATGCCTTCAAGACCATGATCACAACATAAAAGATAGAAAAGAATATAACACCACCACCATTAAACCAATAAACACAATTCAATATCCATCTCTATCTAAATAAAGGAAAATATATCAACTTACAAAATCTTCAAGCTAATGATCATCCTTGATTAATTCCCAACAATTTTGAATCAATTGACATAAAGGAATATAGAACTAAGCAATTCATTAAAATCTAAGCATAATCTAATCATCATATCATCAAATCACAAGACCCATATAATATCATAATTTGAAGGATTAAGGAGATCATAGGTTCTTCATGGAATTGGATTGAACGTCATGTTAAAACTTTAACAATGAACCCATGGATAGATTGAAAATCATGGGATCATTAGAATGCTTTTGAAATCACTTTAACAATGAACCATGGCTAGATTGAAAATTGAGAATTTTGAGCATAAAATCACATCGGAAAATCTTTGATTGAACTCCTTAGATGAAAATTTAAGTAAGGATCAAGGGTTATTACCTTAATAGAAGAAAATCCCACACATTTGGAGAAGAAACACCTTGAAAAATCATTTTCTAGCTTGACATTGAGTTTTGGTCTCCATGGAGGTTTGAGAGAATTTGGAAGAGAAGAGTTTTGGGATTTTGATTTCTTATTGGATATTGGGGTTTTGATTTCGGAAAGGGGTTACATATGACATAAAAACAGTTCATAACCAACTCCCAGAGTTACCAAAACACCCCCATACTTATTGGACCTTTTAGACATGTCAAACTTGACTTTAAAACGACGCAACCGAATATGCTAGGCAGGTTAAGTGCCCTTAGGGTGAGCCTTGTGTTACTCGTGCGACGCACAGGCAGGTTACGTGCCAGGTGAGGGACGCGTGAGAGGCTCCAGATCTTGGTGTTACACGCTGCCTTGGCAGCTTCTTGGTCCAACGTTTGGGTCCTCCTCAAGGTCCCTTAGGTGGTCCTCGGGGAGTCATATCCAGACGTTTTGACCCTTAACATGTCTATTAAGATACTAGGTTCAAATCCACTATTTTTAGAGTTTAAACAACACATAAAAACAAGGCAAAAATACAAGGATACACTAGCAGACAAACGACTAGTTTTGGGACATCTTGGTTGTCCTTTGACGTTTGACTCCCAAACTCTTTTGAACGACTATTCTAAGCTGTTAAACACTTTATTTACATATTATTAACCTTTAAAGCACATGTGAGACTCTATATAAACCTAGTTCATTTTGAGGATCTTGGAAAACACTTTTCACTATTAATTCTTATGTTTTACTAAGTACAAAAGATGTTAAAGAGAATAAAATAATATATTTAAAATTATAATTTCTATCATAAATAATCAATTTTTTCTATAAAATTTTTAACACATAATTTGTTCTTGACAAAAATTTGGCCCCACGAAATTTGGGGGCCTAAGGCAAAGGTCGTGTTTTCATAGCATAGAGTCGGCGCTGACATTAACAAAACATACATTATTATCATGTGTTATTTGGTTTGATGCATTAAAAATAGAATGCATTGCATTACAAAAATTATTTACAAAGATACCCTTCACTGCTATGGTGGAAAAGATATACAAAAAGTATTTAGGGGGAATTGGGTCTTTAATTGAGTTAATACATGCATGCAAATCATTGCATTGCTAATACCTAGAAATTCATGGTATTAGTAATACACACCATAATACACAATAGAGTGTATAACTAATGCAAGCATTAGTTATGCATAGGTTGGAAAAGAGTACCAAACAAGGTACTAGCAATACACAAGGCTATTGAATGCATTATTTTTTTAGGAAAAATACACAAGTACCCCATCAACGTATACCCGAAATTCCAAAGACACACTTATACTATACTACGGTCCTATTACCCCCCCTGAACTTATTTTATAAGTATTTTTTTACCCCTTTTTGGCCTACGTGGAACTAGCTTGAAAAAAAAGTCAATCAACGTTTAACCCACAATATAGTGCCACGTAGGCCGAAAAGGGGTACAAAGTTATTAATAAAATAAGTTCAGGGGGTAATAGGACCTTAGTATAGTATAAGTGTGTCTCTGAGAGTTTGGGCATAGGTTGAGGGTACTTGTGCATTATCCTTTTTTTTAATACACTCTACCAAACGACCCCTTTAACATTCCATGACATGCATTGCATTGATACTAACCTTCACATGTATTGTGGTATGATCTCCGTAAATGCATTGACTTTCACTACCATTATTTTGAGATAGTATGGTTTTGCATTTTTACTCGCAAACTAATTTAATGTGAGCCATACCGCCTTTACCACTTTGAAATATATTTTTTTTAGATAAAGAGGCATTAAGGATGTTCTCACTATATACTTGATAGATCAATGTGGATGCCGGCCCTTTTTTTTAATGAGGTTGATATGTATCTTTGGTATACTATGTCGGATAGGTTACGAAGTCCTGCCTCTGGACTAGGTAGAATATACAAATTTTTTGAATCCCTTATGGGTCCTCCTGTCTGTGTGATCCACTAAACATGAGGGGTATCCGCATGGTTCCTACCTAGAATATCAAGGGCAGAAGGTATGTGTATATACTTGTTACGTGGTACTTGATATTGATAACACTATTGATTTCTATTAAATAACTTGCATTGATATCCATCGCTATCACCAAATTTAGACTTTAGACTACCAAATATGTTGATCTTCTTATTGTGGCATTCGGATCTCCGTTCAGAGAATATTAGGAGAAAAGGATCAAAATCACCCTTTAACTTTTAATTAAGAGTCAAAGTTCCTTGTGTTTTAACATGGAACACTAATAGTCATCTATGTTTCTATAATTATTACATTTTTGTACCCTTTCAAACATCCTTAAAAATTTTAACAGACTTCTCTTTTGCACGTTAAAAAGATTTCAACCGGAGCTATCCCTTTCTTTTCGCTCAAATAGTAGCCATCCATAATTTCATAACTTTGATTCACCTATACTTTGTGAGATAAATAAAATCAAAATCAAATTATTGATATTTGGAGAAGTAAAACTTATTCAATTGCATTTTTGTTTTCAAAGAACATATTCTTTTCAAATTTTTTTTGTGTATCTTCCTTTAATAGAATTCTGGGGCAAGAATAAAATTCTTTGTTTTTATGAATGCAAAACAAATTTTATCATCAGCGGGTCTTCTTCAATGTCTTATGAATAGATTGTTTAAATTTTGAGGAGGTTGCAATGCATATTGATGTCTTGTATATCTGCAAGTAGGTTTCTTGCACACATGGTGCTCGATCAATTGTACTAGTGATAATTTGGCCTTATAGTTCATTCATCTTGCTCCAATTATGACGAAAAAGAAAGAGACAGGGAAAACTGAGTTTGGGGAGAAATTTTCTCACCTACAAAAGAAAGTCCCGTTAAAATTTAGAGGTAGGTTTCCAAAATAATCTAAAGTGTACCAATGCGTCATGTTAATGTTAGGAAATAGCATACACATCGAAAGCATACCAGAATCATACATCTTGCATGAATTTAAAAAAACAATCACAAATAGCCATCACATACAAAGAATGTTGAAAATTAACTACGGATTACCTCTTGAAGCATGTAAAGATATGTTGAAGTAAATCCAACTCCAGCTCTACAATCTTCTACAGTGATCCCAATTAACAATTGAACTCCCTCAATACTTGGGTGGGCAAGTATTGTATAGAATACTAAATTCTCTCTCTAGATTAGAAGAATCTCTACTTATAGAGATGTCTTCCTAGTCCAAAGAGGAGAAGAAAATGCAAATCCTTTTTTCTTCAAGAAAACCTGAAACACGCGTTTCTTCTTGGAAGAAAAAATACACGCTACTTTTCCATCTTCTACTAGAAAATAAGATTCTGAAATCTAGTTAAATTGGGCACTGGAGGGACCACAAAATTTATTACTAATGTTTTCTATTATGGAAATAATTCTCAATAACTAATTTGAATTATTCTTACCATAACAAATTACAAATCTTTCCACTAAAAATTTGTAATTGAACTCCTCTATTTATTTCGACATTCACCATTAAATACTTACGTAATTCCCCATGTTAAGATTACCGATACTAATCAATAAATTAAATTACTGACGAATTTAATTCAGTGATTAACTTCTTTTAGAGCAATACTTAACTTATTTCATGTGCCGGATTCATAAATCTATTGGCCGGATTTACACATGAAAACTTATAAGCTTCTCATAAAAGGTGTATCATCAATCTCTATATTGAGACATGGATTCCATCAACTAACTAATATTTCACCAATATATATTATTATTATCCAATCTATCAGACATATTAACCCATCTCAAAATCTCACCTTTTAATAAATCAAAATGATAATTAATATATACAGATCATAATCGTTATATCAAGATTAAGAATATAAGTACATTTAATAGTTTAGAGAATATGTTTTTATCAGTCAGTCTAAAATAACTATCTTTGCTCGGTCCCGTTCAATACATACTAAATACACTAGCACGAGAAGTTAAAACTATGTCATTCTCATAATCAAGATAATTACATTTAATCTCGTGCTACAATCTTTCTGATGGTTTTGTCCAAATTTCCATCTATGATTGTGAACTATAACTTTCAGCTTATAAGAACCAATGATTTAATCTTTTGTGTATAAGCTTAAACTCTACACAGCAAATCATCTACTGTATAAGTTAAGGACACATATATGACAATTGATCTATTTAATGTAACACTTTATTGAATTAAAATAAATGAATAAACAATTGTTCAATAATAATACTATATCAAAACGCATGGTTAATAGTATATCCTAACAATATCCCACTTAGAATCATAACCATGAACCTACAACTCTAACACCCATTCCTGCAACATGTCTATCAAAAGACTTTTGCGGTAAAGCTTTTGTGAAAGGGTCTGCACGGTTGTTCTATGATGCAATCTTCGCCACTATCACATCCCCTCTCTGTACTATGTCTTGAATCAAATGATATTTTCACTCAATGTGTTTTGCCTTCTTATGACTTCGTGGTTCCTTTGAATTTGCAACCTCTCCACTATTATCAAAAAACATTGTAAGTGACATTTCTATTGCATGAACAACCACATTGCCTCGTTAGCTACCTCTGAGGCTGCTACATATTTGGCTTCCATGGTAGAATCAGCAACACAAATGCTTCTCCAAACAATGGCTCCACCTCCCAAAGTAAACACATTTCCTAAGTTCGACTTTTTAGAGTCCATATCAGACTGAAAATCTGAGTCTATGTACCTTATGGGCACCAACTCATCCGAATGATAGACTAGCATGTAATTGCTAGTCCTTTTCACGTACTTGATTATATGCTTAACTGCAGTCCAGTGTTCTTATCTTGGATTAGACTGATCTGCTAACCATGCCTGTGGCAAAACAAATATCAGGTCTAGTGCACAACATCGCATACATGAGACTTCCAACCGTTGAATTACAAAGAACTGTCTTCATGCTTTCTGCTTCCTCATCTGTGTTAGGACAGTGATCCTTAGATAGAGAAATTCCATGTCTGAAAGGAAGAAATTCTTTCTTGGGATCATGCATGCTAAACCTGGTAAGAATTGTATCAATATAAAGAGCTTTAGATAAATCTAACATCCTTTTCTTGCGACCACGTAGAACCTTGATCCCAAGGATGTGAGCAGCTTCTCCAAATCCTTCATATCAAAGTTAGTGGACAACCATTCCTTAACTGAGTTCATCAAGCCCATATTATTTCCTATGAGAAAGATATCATCTAAATATAATACCAAAAGCACCACTTTATCCCCATTCCACTTTTTGTACACACAAGACTCATCAAGACATTGCTCAAAACCAAAAGACTTGACTGCATTGTTGAAGCAAGTATTCCATGCCCTAGAAGCTTGCTTTAATCCATAAATGGATCTTTTAAGCTTGTACAACATGTGTTCTTTTCCTTTTTCTATGAAACCATCTAGTTGTCGCATAAATATGCTTTCATCAAGACTTCCATTAAGGAAAGTTATCTTGACATCCATTTGCCAAATTTCATAATCATAATGATCAGCAATGGATAAGAGAATTCTAATAGACTTAAGCATGAAAACTGGCGAGAAATTTTCCTCATAGTCGATCTCTTCTTTTTGAGTAAACCCTTTTGCAACAAGTCTAGCTTTGTGAGTTTGTACTTTTCCATCTACTCCTCTTCTTTTCTTATAGATCCACTTGCATTTAATGGGTTTGACTCCATCTACAGGTGGTTTTACAAGATCCCAGACTTCATTAGAGTACATAGACTCCATTTCGGATTTCATAGCAACAATCTATTTTTTTGCATCTTTATCGTGTAGTGCTTCATCCTAATTCACAGGTTCGTATTCGACTCTTCAGGGATTCTATCAAAAGACTCTCCCAAGAGTGCATACCGAAGTTGTTTTATTATCACTCTCCCACTACGACGAGACACTACAGTTGCAGGTGCAGGTTCAGAGAGATTTGCATCATTATGATCTTGTGGTGGAACCACATCATTTTTAGGATCTTGAGTTTCCATGTTATCTTCAGTACCTTATTCCTCTAATACAATCAGCTCATTATTACTCCCACTACCTTGATGCAATGAATTTTCAAGATTTTGTACTTGTTGAATTTTATGTTTATTAACATCTCTCCCACTACTATAATACAATGGTGTGTTAACTCTAACATGTGGGGTCTGAATTTGGTTTTCATTATTTTCAGTAGAATGAATTGTTATCTCTTTGCTTAATTCCTGTAAAACTAGTTTACTTCTAGGAATATGGTTTTTTAAAAAAATCCATTTCCAGAAACTTGGCATTGCTAGTCACAATGACCTTCTTTTCTTTAGGATTACAAAACATACCACCTTTCGTTCCTTTAGGGTATCCAATAAAAACACATACTTCTGTTTTAGGTTCCAATTTTTCTCTCAAAACATGTGCTGGACATCCTCAAATCCGAATATGTTTCAAACTAGGTTTGTGCCCAGTCCACAGTTCAATGGGTGTAAAAGGAACAGATTTAGAAGGAATTAAGTTCAGAATGTAATTTGCACTTTCTAAGGCATATCCCCAAAACAAATAAGGCAAATCAGAGTAACTCATCCTTGATCTAACGATTTCTAGAAGAGTTCTATTTCTTCTTTCTACTACACCATTTTGTTGTGGCGTTCTAGGTGCATACATTTGAGATTTAATTCCTTGTTCTGATAAGTTACTAATAAACTCATTAAGAGGTATTCGCCACCACGATCAAATCGCAATGACTTGATATATATTCCATGTCGTTTGTCCATTTCAGTCTTAAACTCTTTGAATTTCTCAAAGCATTCAGACTTACGGTGCAACAAATAAATATATCCATATTTTGAGTAATCATCAATGAAATTCACTAAGTACTCATACCCACCTCTCGCTTGAATGTTTATTGGGCGACACAAATCAGAATGAATTAACTCTAGTTTATCATTGACTCTATTTCCTTTTGAGGGGAAAGATCTCCTAGTCATTTTTCCTTCTAAACAAGATTCACATGTTGGTAGTGCCTCCACTTTTTATGAACCTAAAGGCCCATCTCGAACCAACCTTGAAATTCTATCTAGATTTATATGACACAGACGCAAGTGCCATAGATAAGTCTCATTAAAATAAGAAGAACGCTTTCTTTTACTTGAAAGGTTAATATTATTCAGTTCTACGGTTTGTTGCAATTCTAAAGAGACATTAATAATAAAAAGACCATCAATCAATGTACCAGCAGAGACAAGATGTTTATTATACCTAATAATACAATCGTTATCAGAAAAACTAGCATCATAACCATCTCTCAAAAGTTTAGAAACTGAAATTAAATTTCTTCTAACAGCAGGTGCATATAGAATGTCTTTTAAAATTAAAACTCTACCACTATCAAGCGAAAAAGTAATATTTCCTAATGCTAAAACTGGAGCTGCTGAGCCATTTGCTTGAAAAATGCTAACTTCACCTCTAATCAACTTGCGTTTGAAACCCCTGCAAAGTAGTACAGATATGATCAGTGGCTCCTGAATCTACACACCATGAAGTGGAAGAAAGAGCCGCTAAAAAAGTTTCAATGACAAGTGAAAGTGAGTTACCTGGTTTGTTTTTATTCTTGGCTATGAAATCTAGACAATGAGCCTTTCAATGGACTGGAATCTTGCAGTGAAAAAACTTGCCTTTAGACTTTTTCACGCCCCCAGTTGGAGGTGCAATTGCCTTGGCTTTGTGAGCCTTTTTCTTCTTCTGTCCACCTTGCGGTTTAGAAGTAGAACCTTTTCTCAACATTAAGTGTCATTGATGGTGCATGTTTTTTGACAAGAGTCTCTGCCGCCTACAGCTCATTCAACAATTGTGCCAAAGATAGACTCATCTTATTCATATTATAATTTAGGTAAAACTGTTGAAAATTGTCAGGCAAAGACTGCAATATCATCTCAACTTGGGAGTCATTGTCAATTTCAACCCCCAACACCTCTAGTTCATTCGGAAGACCTATCATCTTCAGAACATGGTCTCTTACAGGAGTACCTTCAACCATCTTAGTATTCATGAGAGTTCTCATGGCAGTCTGCTTAGCTGATCGACCCTGGTCTCCAAACATTTGTTTGAGATTCTCCAGAATTCAAAAGCAAAAACAACATAGCTTGATGTTGATGTTGCAAAACATTCGACATTGAAGTCATAATGTAACATCGCGCCATCTCATCAGCTTTGCGCCATTTCTGATAAGCTAACTTATCATCATCACTACACTGATAATTTGGTTTCAATGGACATTCCTCATGAAGCACAAACTTCTATTCTTCAGTTAACACAATGTCGAGATTTCTCCTCCAGCCAACATAGTTAGAACACTCTAGTTTGTTTTGACCCATGTTAAATCTTGAGATTTTGAATATGGCAAAAGCGTATTGAACAGGTAGTGCAACATGTTCCAGTGAAATATTGCAGCAGTATGCAAGTGGCGGCGTATGTATTATATATGGAAACTTATGTGTACGTTTTTGTTTATAGTAGTTTACTTGGTTAAGGAAAACTATTAAAAACAAATTTGAGTACAATAAGGTTTCGAGAAAAAGAGTTAGTAGAAGTCAACAAGGATTTGTAGAAGACAAATACAAAGTTGATTTGTACAAGGATTGGCAGAATTTCTGGTCTATAAATAGAGAGCTATTGTGATCAGAAAAACTTGCGCACCTACAAAGAGAGAGCTTCAAAACACGATCAAGAGAGTTGAGAGAGTTTTGTTAAAATCTTTTGAGTGCTGCGAATTGAGTGTTAACGTTGTTAGGTTGTATTCAAGAGTTTGTTTACAATCTAAGTAGTAGATTTGCTTGACAAGTTAGAGTACTTGAAAAGCATTGAAAAGATAGAAAACTAGGGAGTAGTTTTTTTGTCTTGATTAGAAGGAGTTAGAGTTTATAATTACTTAAGAGCTAAAGAAGTTGTAATCTTTGTATTACTTGAATTTTACAATTAATACAAAGTGTTGTTCAAATAATTATTGTTAAGTTCGTCAAGTAGATACAAACAAGTAGTTAATACGTGTTCCTTTAAAGAATTCAGGAGGGTAGAATTCCAACAAGTGGTATCAGAGCAGGGTTATCTTTAGAGAGTCTAACAACTCAAGATAAGATCAACATGAGTTCTGCACCTCCACTCGGACACGGTAAGGGCCAACACATCAACAGACCTCCACTATTCAATGGACAATACTACTCGTGGTGGAAGGCAAGGATGGAAGACTTCATTCAAGCTGAAGACTACGAATTATGGGTAAGGATTACTAAGGGACCACAAATTCCTACTACCACTGATAGTGAAGGAAATAAAATACCTAAACCCGCAGATACATATAATGAAGCAGATTATAAGATGCTAGGAAAGAATGCAAAAGCTAAGTGTATTCTTGTGTGTGGATTAGGACCTGATGAATTTAACCGTATCTCAAGTTGTACCTCTGCTAAACAAATATGGGACACCTTACAAAACGCTCATGAAGGTACTACTCAAGTCCGAAAATTCAGGATTGCTAGTTTGTGTTCAGAATATGAAGCCTTTAAGATGAAATCTGGAGAATCTCTCCAAGATATGATCACCAGATTCACCACTGTGGTAAACGAACTAATCTCACTAGGCAAAGTATATACCACTGAGGAACAGGTTGACAAAGTACTTAGGATTTTGCCTAGGTCTTGGGAAATCAAAGTCACTGCCATTAGAGAAGCTAAGGATCTAACTACTATGTCTTTAGATGAATTAGTTGGGAATCTCAAAACCTATGAGATGAATGTTGACAAAAGAAGTGAAGGAAATAAAGAAAAAGTTCTTGGTCTTAAAGCAACTGAAAGTGACGAATCAGACATAGATGACGATGATCTAGCTTTGATAAGTAGGAACTTCAAGAAACTCTTCAAAAGGGGGTTAAACTCTACCAAGAAATCACCACCCTCGAAAGAAAAAAATCCTGAACGGTCACAAAATGGAGGTTGCTTTAAGTGTGGTAAGACAGATCATCAAATAAAGGATTGCCCAATGTGGGAATTAGAATGGAAAAAGGAAAGAGCTGAAAAAGAAAGGAAGGAACTCCTCAACAAAAAGAAAACCAAGGAAAAGGAACAAGCAATGTATGCAGCCTGGGGAACAGGTTCCTCAGACATGTATGAGGATGTTGAAGACCTTGCCTTGATGGCAATAGAAGAATCAGACGCTGAACCTGAATCAGACTCTGAAGAAACTGAGGTAAACCTTCTTAATCTAAAGGATAAGCTAGCAAAGTTCTCCAAGAAAAAGCTTTCACTCCTATTGCTTACATCCATAGACACAATTCAAGAACTTGTGAACACCAAGAACCAACTACTTGCTTCCCTATCCAGCTTAAAGTTTGAGCATATTGATCTCAATAATAACAAACTCGACCTTCAAGAAAAAATCAAGCAACTTGAAACCCAAAATCTGGAACTAAGAACTAAGAATTCAAAATTAAAAGTTCTTGGCAAAGGAAAAGAGGGTGAGCTGCCTGACCAAAAGCTTGAGGTTGACAAACTCAAAAAAACTTTAAAGTTGGAAAAGGAAAATTGTAAAAGGATAAATCTTGAATTGACTAGAGTAAGAGGTGATCTGGAAAGAGCTAACAAATGGACAAAATCCTCTATGATAGTAACTCATCTAGGAAACAACAATAGGAACATCAAAACCGGAATAGGATATGAACAACCCATAAATGGAAATCCTATGTTTTGTATCATGTGTGGCAACTCTGGTCATTCTAAACAATTTTGTCCCAAAAACAAAATAGCCACTGAAGAAAACAACTCAACTAGAACCTATAGAACTGTTCAGAGGAACAAGTACATACCCAGAAAAAACAGTCTGCCCAACTGGGCACGTAGAAATCTGATTCACCCTTTTGATCAAAACAAAAATCCCAAGCTAATCTGGGTTCCTAAATCCAACCTCTAATTTTTCAGGAAGAAGTGAGAGAAAGCAAGCAGCAGTGGTACATGGACAGTGCTTGCTCAAGACACATGACAGGGAATAAGACATTGTTTCTCTCACTAGAAGAAGGAAAAGGAGGTATGGTTGCTTTTGGTGGTGGAAAAAAGGGTCAAATCAAAGGTTGTGGAAAGATTGGAAGAACTGATGAACATTCAATTGATAAAGTATACTATGTGGAAGGGCTTAGACACAATTTACTCAGCATATCTCAATTGTGTGATAAAGGTAATAAGGTAATCTTTCTATCCACTGGTGTTGAAGTAATCAATCTAAACACACAAAAATTAGTGTTAACAGGAAAAAGAGATAAACATGTCTACACCGTAGACACCTCAACTATCTCTGACACAAATCTAGTGTGTTTAAGCGTGTTGGAAAAAGATCCCTTGTTGTGGCATAAACGGTTGGGTCATGCTAGCCAAGTTCAATTAAACAAACTTATCACCAAGGATTTAGTTATAGGACTGCCTAAAAATAAATTCAAGGAGGATAAGGTTTGTGAAGCATGTACTCTAGGAAAACAGATAAAGTCATCATTTAAGTCCAAACAGATGGTAAGCTCAACTTGTTCCTTAGAACTAATTCACATGGATTTATGTGGGCCAATGAGGGTTCAAAGTAGAGGGGGAAAAAGATATGTGTTTGTCTTAGTAGATGATTACACTAGGTACACCTGGACACTATTCCTTGCAGCAAAAGATGATGCATTTGAAGCTTTCTGTTCACTAATGAGAAAAATTCAAAGAAAATATGGGAAACAACTAAAGGCAATCAGATCAGATCATGGAACTGAATTTGAAAATTCAAAGTTTGCACAATATTGTGACCATCATGGGGTTGATCATAACTTCTCTGCCCCTAGAACACCTCAGCAAAACGGTGTGGTGGAGAGAAAGAACAGAACTCTTCAAGAAATGGCTAGAACTATGATGATTGCAAGCAAAATTGCAAACCAATTCTGGGCAGAAGCAATAAACACTGCTTGCTACACCATAAATCGTTGCATGACCAGACCCTTGTTAGAAAAAACTCCATATGAATTATTGAAAGAGAGAAAGCCCAACATCTCTCATCTTAGAGTGTTTGGATGCAAGTGCTTCATTCATAACAATGGAAAAAATCTGCTTGGGAAATTCGATGCTAGAAGTGACAATGGAATTTTTCTTGGATATTCCACACATAGTAAAGCCTATAGGGTACTCAACAAAAGAACTATGTGTGTCGAAGAGAGTGTTCATGTTATCTTCGATGAAAGCAGCACTATGTCAAAAGAAGATGTGTTGTTCAGTAACACATCAGCTGAAGAACATGCTGTCTCTGAACAGGAACAGGTCCAAGAAACTGGTTCCTCTGACACAACAAACAGAGAAGAAACTGAAACTCAAGTGAATTCTGATGAAAGAGTTGATACAGATGAAAATCAGTCAGATGATAATGAAGAACAAGAAAGATCAACTCCTATCCTAAAAGAGTACAAATACCAAGGTTCACACCCATTGGAAAATCTGCTCACTGATCTTTCTTCAGGAATTACCACTCGATCAAGAATGAAGAATCACTACGCGCATAGTGCATTCCTATCCATGGTAGAACCAAAGAAAATAAGTGAAGCTCTTCAAGATGCAGATTGGATTATAGCCATGGAAGAAGAATTACATCAATTTGAAAGAAGTAAAGTATGGCATCTAGTACCTAAGCCCTCAAACAGAACTATAATTGGAACAAAATGGGTGTTTAGGAACAAGTTAGATGAACATGGTACCATAATCAGAAACAAAGCTAGGTTGGTTGTTCAGGGATATAATCAAGAAGAAGGGATAGATTATGATGAAACTTTTGCACCCGTGGCAAGAATAGAAGCAATCAGATTGCTTATAGCTTTCGCATCTCACATGGAGTTCACATTGTACCAGATGGATGTCAAAAGTGCTTTTTTGAATGGGCTATTACAAGAAGAAGTTTTTGTTAAACAACCCCCTGGCTTCGAGAATAATGACTTCCCTGACCATGTCTATAAGCTTGACAAAGCTCTCTACGGGTTAAAACAAGCTCCAAGGGCATGGTATGATAGATTGTCAAAATTCCTTTTAAGTCATGGATATTCAAGAGGTAAAATTGACAATACACTCTTCTTTAAGAATAAAGAAAAGGGTCTCCTGATCGTGCAAATCTATGTTGATGATATCATATTTGGAGCTACAAATAAGAGTCTCACACAAGAATTTGCAAATCTTATGAGCAATGAGTTTGAAATGAGTATGATGGGTGAATTAAACTACTTCCTTGGGCTTCAAATAAAACAAACACCTGGAGGTACATGGATCCATCAGCAAAAATATGTCAAAGAATTGCTTAAGAGGTTTAAAATGGACGAAGCCAAACCAATTGATACTCCTATAGCCCCTGCCACTAAGTTGGACCTTGAAGGAACAGGTTCTGATGTTGAACAAAAACTGTATAGAGGCATGATTGGCTCACTCTTGTATCTTACTGCTAGTCGACCTGATATTGTGTTTAGTGTAGGATTATGTGCTCGCTTTCAAACTAATCCTAAAGAATCACATATTCAAGCAGTCAAGAGAATCTTCAGATATCTAAAAGGAACCTCTGATTTAGGACTATGGTACCCAAAAGGAAGCAACTTTGATTTAGTTGGGTATGCGGATGCTGACTATGCTGGATACTTGGGTGATAGAAAAAGCACTACAGGAATGGCTCACTTTCTAGGATCGTGTCTCATCTCATGGGGATCAAAGAAACAAAACTCAGTTGCACTATCCACTGCTGAGGCTGAGTACGTAGCAGCTGCGTCATGTTGCGCCCAACTTCTGTGGATTAAGCAACAACTTAGTGATTTCGGTCTCAAAATTGAACAGGTTCCAATTTTCTGCGATAATACTAGTGCAATCAACATTGCAAAAAATCCGGTACAACATAAGAGAACTAAACACATTGACATTCGTCATCACTTTCTTAGAGATAATGTGGAAAAGGGTTTAATCTCTATGAACTTTTGTACTACGGAAGAACAAATCGCGGACATTTTTACAAAGGCATTAGCAAGGGAACACTTTGAAAGGAACAGGTTGGAGCTAGGAATGATGAAGATAAACTAAGCAAATAGAAGCTGAAGGAATTGGACTCTTAAAATCATCTTTGCATGCTTAAAAGGTATGTCTACTCTTCTTAACTAAGATAGACTAAAATTATAAGACAAATGCATTGGGTTCCGTTCCTTAATTAATTTAAAAAAAAAAAAAACCATCATAAATTAAAACCGCCAAATCAAAATCTGCACAAAACCTTTCAAATCATACCTGTTCCAATTCTCAGAAAAACCCTTACACTTCCCTATAATTTTCTCTCAACAGTCATTCCTATCTCTCCTTCTTCTCCGAATTGTTCCCATTTTCTCTCAAACTTTAACAATCCACAAAGCTACACTTTGATGAGAAAAATGGCTTTTTCTTCAAATATCTCACTAGCAATAATTCCCTTTGATACTCAAGAAAGCCTACATGCCTTACCCGCGGTTCTTTACATTGATTTGAACGGCATAACCCGATGTTCTCTTATGGAAGATGCATCAGTTCAGGGGGAAGAGAGAGGTCAAGGGTTGGAGAAAGGAAATACGAGTGCACTAAGTGAGGGGGAACACATGTCTTTGTCACAGAACTGGGAAAACTGCTCCGATGATGAAAATGTCACCTTATTTGAAATGCTTTCCCAAATCCGAACTCGTTCCAAACGAAGTTCGTCTTCTTGTAAGCCTCTTGCTACGTCTCTCCCAGAAATTCAAGAAGATTCTACCACTTTCCTACCAGCAAAGGAACCAGTACGTGTAACTAGATCTGCACAACGTACTAAGGATGCAGAAATTTTGGCTCAGACTGCTAAGAAAATTCGCACAAGAAAACGTAAGTCTCCATCATCCTTAACCTTTGTCACAGATACAGTGAATAGTCACAAAAAGAGAAAAATTTCATCCAAATCGAAATCTCATGTTTCATATGGTAGTGGTTACTCTGCAAGAGTTTTAGCCTTTAAGAAAAGAAGTGTGATTAGGGGGAGAGTAATTTCTGGTTTTGGGGGTGGTGAGATGGATGAGTTAGTAACCATCTTGCAAGTTCAAGGATGGACAGAACTGATGCTCCAAGGATCCTTTAGGCGTAAGATGGGTAGAGTAGAAACCAGAGAATTTTATATCAATGCAACAGGAACAGCGTCTTCAATTACCAGTACAGTCTGTGGGATTACTTTTACTCTTACTGCTGAAACTCTATCTTCAATACTAAGGATACCTAATAGGGGATGGGGTCACTATGTTAAGAAGGATTGGCCTCCTTTAGAAGGAAACACCTCTCAACTTGACATATGTAGGCGATTCTCAAATGATCCAACTCTATCTGTATATTCTAGTGTTGACAAGGGCTGTATGATACCTTTACATCAGATGTTGTTTAATGTAGTTCACAAAATTCTTCTGCCAAGAAAGCAAAAAAGAACTGAAGCATGTTACTTGGATCTTACTCTTATGGACTTACTATTGTCTAGGACTCAAATAAACTTGCCGATCCTAATAATGAGTCATATACATAGTTTGTCAAAGCTTGATAAAAAGAAAAGGGGTTTAGCTTATGGATTTTGGTTAGGTCAAGTATTTGAACATTTTGATGTGCCTGTAAAGAACTGGCAGATTCAAACCATTTCTGATGTCATGGGGAAGGTGGACTACATGAACATGCCTGGTACGCCTAAAAGGGTTGATGTGAAAACTCAACGGTTGAGGGCTTCTCTTACTGCTGTAGAAAAGGAGATGGAAGCACTAAAAAGGGCTCATTCAGTAGAAATGGAACAGGTTCAGATTGCTCACAAGTTGGAATGTGAAGAATTGATTGCTGAGAACTGCAGGATTAAGGAAGAACTTACTCAAACTCAGGCTGCGTTACATCAAGAACGAGCAGTGAATTCTGGGCATCTACAAAGTATCATGGGGTTGCTAACCAAGGGATCTTCAAACTCTTCTACATCTATGGCACCCTCTGTTTAATCAATCTCCATATATGCATTATCTTATAATTTTTGGTTTTGACTAGTTAAAGACTGAAGTAGACATTACTATTTTTGTATGTATTTTTGGTTTGATGTCTAACTCGTGCTGTTACTACTAATTTTGTCTGATGATCTATTCCAGTATGCATATGTACTTTGGTTTTCATTATTTTTGGCTAATGGCAAAAGGGGGAAGCAGTTGCAGACTTGTAGGATGATATTAAAGTGTGCTCTATATGTGCTGTGCTCTATATGTTGATTGATGTATTGTGTACCTATTCAAAATGCAAGCTGATTATTTGCCATAGTCAAAAAGGGGGAATTTGTTAAATCTTGAGATTTTGAATATGGCAAAAGCGTATTGAACAGGTAGTGCAACATGTTCCAGTGAAATATTGCAGCAGTATGCAAGTGGCGGCGTATGTATTATATATGGAAACTTATGTGTACGTTTTTGTTTATAGTAGTTTACTTGGTTAAGGAAAACTATTAAAAACAAATTTGAGTACAATAAGGTTTCGAGAAAAAGAGTTAGTAGAAGTCAACAAGGATTTGTAGAAGACAAATACAAAGTTGATTTGTACAAGGATTGGCAGAATTTCTGGTCTATAAATAGAGAGCTATTGTGATCAGAAAAACTTGCGCACCTACAAAGAGAGAGCTTCAAAACACGATCAAGAGAGTTGAGAGAGTTTTGTTAAAATCTTTTGAGTGCTGCGAATTGAGTGTTAACGTTGTTAGGTTGTATTCAAGAGTTTGTTTACAATCTAAGTAGTAGATTTGCTTGACAAGTTAGAGTACTTGAAAAGCATTGAAAAGATAGAAAACTAGGGAGTAGTTTTTTTGTCTTGATTAGAAGGAGTTAGAGTTTATAATTACTTAAGAGCTAAAGAAGTTGTAATCTTTGTATTACTTGAATTTTACAATTAATACAAAGTGTTGTTCAAATAATTATTGTTAAGTTCGTCAAGTAGATACAAACAAGTAGTTAATACGTGTTCCTTTAAAGAATTCAGGAGGGTAGAATTCCAACAACCCAAAATAGTACTAATGAGATTAAAAGGAGACATGTTGAATATGAGATTAAAGAAATAGTTACAATAGATCAATAACATAGTCATATAACATTGAATATTTACATTCAAACTCATGATATACATATACATTCATGCATCTTAAATAGCCAATCGTTGGGATTGGAGAACCATTCATACAATATACATATATAATGACTGACTATTCACTCCATAAACTTACATAGACCTAACTCAGTTGGAGAGTCTACTTTTAGTTTAAGTCAAGTGAAAATCCTCTAGTTACATTGATCTAATTTTATATTACTCAGTTTAGGAGAGTTAATACAAATTATCAAACTAGCGATTAAATACGTAGTGACTTGTATTAAAGTCATCCGATGGGGAGGAAGGTCTAAGCCAACACATAAACTTAATACTTCACAACTATTTAGTCATGGTGAATATTGACAAGAACACTTATCACCATTTTATTTTCTCTTGAGTTTTATACAAAAAAATTCCAGAAAGAAAAATTTGCAACAAAAATTCAGTTCATACAGCATATGGTCTCGTACTCATATTGTCAAACATATTACTCCAAAATTTTTTTTACACAATAACGTTACAAGAACTTTTCAATGATTCACTAATAATTGGTTCATATATAAACCCAAAAGGAATTTTCCAATCATCAAAAATGCTTACTGCCTCTTTAAAAAAAATCCACTCAATAATTGTTATATACTTTCCACATGAAACAAAAAAAAATCACCAGAAAAATTCCACCAATTGATAAGAAAACAAGAAACAGTAGCATTATGAAAAAAAATTAAATCAATACTCACAAACTACCGCCTCAACTTTATATAAAATTCTTTTGCTCTTGTTTATCAATAAGAACCAACCATCACATTATTAAGAAAAAAAAAAGTCCAGGTGACACAATTCATGTGAGATCAAGATTAAAAAATTTCTTCAAGTCAAAATTTGTCGTCTTCCGTAAACCATTATTACCGTATGTATCCAACAAAACAAACTAATTTCAGTTTCATCAACTCTGTCCTTTTCATGATAATATAAAATTTACTAACCACGATTCATACATACAATTTTACATACGCATATTTTAGATTACCTATAGAAATGCAAGTATGGCGCTTGATGCCAATTGTTAGAAAATAGCATACACAGCAGAAGCATCCCAGAATCACACATCTTGCATGAATATAAACAACAATCTCAAATAGCCATCACATTCAAAGTATGCTGAAAATTAACTCAGGATTACCTCTTGAAGCATGTCTTTAAGTAAATCCAACTCCAGCTCTATAGTCTTCTACAGTGATTGCAATTAACAATTGAACTCCCTCAATACTTGAGTGAGTAAGTATTGTATAGAATACTGAATTCTCTCTCTAGGTTAGCAGAATCTCTACTTATAGAGATGTCTTCCTAGTCCAAAGAAGAGAAGAAAACGCAAATCCTTTTTTCTTCAAGAAAACCTGAAATACATGTTTCTTCTTGGAAAAAAAAAATACACACTACTTTTCCATCTTCTACTAGAAAATAGGATTCTGAGTTCTAGTTCAATTGGGCACTGGAGGGACCACATAATTTATTACTGAGGCTTCCTATTATGCAAATAATCTAAATAATTAATTTGAATTATTCTTACCATAATAGATTACAAATCATTCTACTAAAAATTCGTCATTGCACTCCTCTATTTATTTTGAAATTCACCATTAAACACTTATGCAATTCCCGATTTTAAGATTACCGATACTAATCAATAAATTAAATCATTGACGAATTTAATTCAATGATCAACTTCTTTTAGAGCAATACTTAACTTATTTCATGTGCCAGATTCATAAATCTATCGGCCGAGTTTACACATGAAAACTTATAAGCTTCTATAAAAGGTATATCATCAATCTCTATACTGAGACATGGATTCCATCAACTAACTAAATATTTCACCAATATATATTATTGTCATCCAATCTATCATGTATAGTGACCCATCTCAGAATCTCACCTTTTAATAAATCAAAATGATAATTAATATATACAGATCATAATCGTTATATCAAAATTAAGAATATATGTACATTTAATAGTTTAGAGAATATGTTTTTATCGGTCAATCTAAAATAACTATATCTACTCGGTCCCGTTCAATACATACCAAATGTACTAGCACGAGAAGTTAGAACTATGTCATTCTCATAATCAAGATAAATTACATTTAATCTCGTGCTACAATCTTTCTGATGGTTTTGTCTAGATTTCCATCTATGATTGTGAACTATAATTTTTAACTTATATGAACCGATGATTTAATCTTTTGTGTATAAGTTTAAACTCTACACACCAAATCATCCAATGTATAAGTTAAGAACACATATATGACAATTGATCCATTTAATGTAACACTTTATTGAATTGAATAAATGAATAAACAATTGTTCAATAATAATACTATATCAAAACACATGGTTAATAGTATATCCTAACAGTTAAAACATAAGGGTTGCTTTGATTTTTAATTCAAAAACTGTAGTAAAATCTCTCTAAATAAATATAGGTGGGACCATAAAATATTATTATTTTGTAGAGGTATTATTTAATCGATAAATTAATACTTATTAATTAAAAGAGTATTTTGACACCGAAAAATTTGTTCGGGAATAAAATCTCAAAGAATTTGAATGAACCCAACCCACTTGTGAAATATCATTTATGAACTTGAGGTCATGCTTAATGATCTTGATTACTGCAATAAAATGGACGTTAGTAACCTATTGGATGAGTGAAAATAATGCATGTTTAGAGGTACAAAGCTTAGAATAAATTGTGAATATCATTATTGAAAAAAATAATATCGATGATAAAGTTGAAGATGATACAATACCTTGGAATTCAGTTATGCGTAAGGAAACACTTATCGCATCTAGAACTCTTTACAATTTAAGGTGCAACTCGAAAAGACAACACCGGAATTTTTGGATGCATAAGAAAGTTAGGAATGAGCTTCAACTAGATTTAGAACATAATAGAGTCATATTTAACTATATTGTCTTAAATATATTTATACTTTTAAAATATTATTAATTTATAATATTAATTAATAACAGATAGTATTAAATAAATAGTATAAAATAATATTAGTATTTACTGTGTACTAATCCTAGTCCTATTAGGATTAGTACTCCTTAATTCTAGTCCTATTAGGATTAGTACTCCTTCCTATATCTCCTATATATATCTCCCATGTATTCCCTTAACACTTGAATACAATCAATATTCCTTCATGGTATCAAGAGCCAGAAAACCTAGATCTTCTTTTCTCTAGTTTTTTTTTTCTCTCTTTAGGGCACCGATTGTTCCCTCTCTTCTCTTGGGCGGCGGCAGCCATGACAACCGAGGTGGATCCTCTCGATTCACTTCCTTCTGGCGTTAAACTCCTTCTCAGGCATCTTCATGCCCTGATTCCCGAAAAATTATCAGACATAAATTACCCTACATGGAAAATCACCGTTCTTACAGCCCTTGAGGCCAATTACCTTCTCAAATACGTCGATGGAAGCACAGAACCGCCGCCGGCAGTCATCACCGCCACGGACAAATCAGAAAAAACCAATCCGGCCCATGCCGCCTGGAAAGCCGTGGATGGCCAGATCCGATCATGTTTGATTGCGGTCATCTCTCCCACGGTTCAGAAACACGTCCGATCCTACACAACTGCTTCAGCCCTGTGGACGGCCCTCGCAACACGCTATGCATCAATTTCCCACTCTCATATTTTTCAATTGCGTGATCGTCTCCACACAATTACCAAAGGCACGAAAACTATGGCGGAGTATTTAGACGAGGTCTCCACCATCATCACAGCCCTCGACACCGTGAACGAAATCATTCCCGAAAAAGATCTCGTCATGTGCGTCGTTCGGGGGCTCCCATCAGCTTACTCCTCCATTAAACAGGCGGTTCGCATCAGTCCAACGCCCGTTGACCTGGATACTCTCTCCTCGTGGCTAAAAAGTGAAGAAATCAACGTGGATCTGGAGAGCAAACTTCTTCTCCGAGAAGCCGCTGTTATGGAGCCGGCCACCGCCCTCACCGCAAGCCAGAACTATCGCGGGGGGCGTGGTGGCGGCCGGCAGGGGAGCCGCGGCGGCTACGGCAGAAACAGCGGAGGCCGCGGGCGCGGCGGTCGGCAGGGCAGTCGTCCGCCGTACGACGGTCAGCAGCACGGCAGCAACAACAGCCTGCACTCCTTCGGCAGCGGCGGGCAGTCATCTTCCAGCGGCGGGCAGGGCACTTACGAGCGGGATCGTCCAACTTGTCAAATCTGTCAGAAAACAGGACACACCGCTGTTCGTTGCTGGTTTCGGTATGAGGAGAGCCGAAATAGTGATAACCGTGCCAATTATGCATCTCAAGCCGGCCCTTCCTCTGAATGGCTGTTGGATACTGGGGCCAACATGCACGTTACTTCTGATCTATCCAAGCTTAACGCTCCAAATCCATATCATGGCTCCAATGGTATTACTGTTGGCAACGGTGAGTCCCTTAATATTTCTCACACTGGCACGGGTACCATTAAAACCCCCACCGCTATCTTTCACCTAGGTAACCTTACCCACGTCCCTTCTATTAAATCCAATCTCCTTTCAGTTCACCAATTCACAAAAGACAATAATTGCTCACTCTTGTTCACCTCTAATGATTTTCAGATCCTAGACAATACTACCAAGAGGGTGATTTTTCAGGGCCCCTGTGAGCATGGTCTGTACGTTCTTCCTGGCACAAGTTCGTCTGCCCACCCAGTTTCAGAAAGCGTTCCTGTGGCTCCGGTGGCTCTTTCGGCTGATGGCCACAGTCTGTTGTGGCACAGTCGTCTGGGTCACCCGTCTACTCAAATAATAAATTCTTTAATGTCTCAATTAGGTTTTTCTTCCATTCATGTAAACAATTGTGACTCCTGTTCAATTGCTAAATCTCATAAATTACATTTTACTTTATCTGAGAAGCGTACAACTGGACCTTTTCAACTTATTCATTCTGACCTATGGGGTCCTACTGCTGTTCCTTCATTTGCTGGTTTTCGCTATTATATTTGTTTTGTGGATGATTTTACAAAATACACTTGGTTGTACCCACTAAAACACAAATCACAGGCATACACCACCTTTGTCACTTTTGAAAAAATGGTTAAAACACAATTCAATTCTCATGTTAAACTTTTTCGAAGTGACAATGGAAAGGAATATGTCAATAACATCTTTGGCCAGTTTCTGCAATCCCTTGGAATTATACATCAAACCTCCTGTCCATACACTCCCGAACAGAATGGGGTGGCTGAGCGTAAGCATCGCCATCTCATTGAAACGGTGGTTACTCTTCTACATCAATCTCATCTCCCTGTCTCCTTTTGGGTAGAAGCTCTAGCCACCGCAAACTACCTCATTAACAGAATGCCCAGTCACACTCTCTCCAACAAATCACCCTATCAACTCCTTTACCAAGAACTTCCCAATTATACCAACCTCCGCGTCTTTGGGTGTCTTGCCTACCCTTGGCTACGCCCTCATATTACTCACAAATTACAACCCCGATCCCGTCCTTGTATTTTTTTGGGCTATCATCCTACCTCCAAGGGTTATCGCTGTCTTGACCCACAAACTCATAAAGTCTACATATCTCGTCATGTCAAATTTGTCGAAAATGAGTTTCCCTACGAGTCTATTTCCTCCTCCACAAATACATCATTCATTGGCGTCCTTCCCCTTTTTCCAACATACTCACAGGGTCCCTCACCACCTTCCCCCACACCTCCACCCACTACCCAACCACCCCTCATCACCCCTTCGACCGTCACCCACAATACACCCGCAACCACCACCCACACTCACAACCAACCCGAACCACCCCATACCCACAACATCTCCAGCCCGATCCGTTTTGGGTCCTTCCCGGCCACCCCCGAATCACCACCGCCCGTGCCACCCCCCAATACTCATCCCATGTTAACCCGTGGCAAAGCCGGTATCTTTAAACCCAAAACCTTTCAGGCTACCATACTACCAAATACACCCCTTCCCGATAGTGAACCAACAACCTACTCTGTTGCCTCAAAAAATGCTTATTGGCGTCATGCTATGGATGACGAGTTTAAGGCTTTGACTGATCAGAAAACTTGGGTTCTTGTACCTAAGCCCCATGGGCGGCACCCAGTGGGCTGTAAATGGGTGTACAAAATTAAACACAATGCGGATGGCAGTATTTCCAGGTACAAGGCTCGTTTGGTTGCTAAAGGCTACAATCAGGAGTATGGGCTTGATTACTCCGAGACATTCAGTCCTGTTATTCGGCAGGAAACCATTCGCCTGGTACTGTCACTCGCCGTGCGCAACAATTGGCTCATCAATCAGTTGGATGTTTCCAATGCTTTTCTTCATGGCATGCTTGATGAAACTATCTACATGACGCAACCACCGGGCTATGTTGATCCCCGCTTCCCTCAACATGTTTGCAAACTCCAGAAGTCTCTGTATGGGCTCAAGCAAGCCCCCCGTGCTTGGTACACACGTCTGAAAACGTTCCTCCAGGGACTCGGCTTCACGTGTTGCGTACACGACACGAGTCTGTTTACTCGACATTCAGCACACGGTACAGTCATTCTTCTTGTCTATGTAGATGATATCATTATTACAGGCTCTACTGCAGCTCTCATTCAGGATGTCACTCGAGCTATGCATACTACCTTCAAAATGAAGGACCTTGGCCCGTTACATTATTTTCTGGGAATGGAGGTTTCTCGGACAGGCAGCGGCTTGTTTCTTCATCAGTCAAAATATGCTCGAGATCTGTTGCAGAAAGCTGGACTGGAAAAATGCACCAGTCAACCAACACCGATGGCAGTCTCTTCGTCTACGAATGGAGCCGACACCCCCTTTGCCGATATCACCCACTTCCGCAGCCTCATTGGGGCTCTACAGTATCTGGCCATTACCCGTCCTGACATCCAGTTTGCTGTCAACCGAGTTGCTCAGCGCATGCATCAACCAAGTGAACATGATTACCATTGTCTAAAACGCATTCTCAGGTACATTTTTGGCACTCTTGGTCGTGGTTTACTCATTCGACCCGGGGACTTGGAGCTTCGGGGTTTCTCAGATTCAGATTGGGCGAATGATAAAAATGACAGAAAATCTACATCGGGGTTTCTCGTTTTTTTGGGGCCGAACCTGATCTCCTGGTGTACAAAAAAACAACCCAAGGTCTCTCGGTCCTCGACTGAAGCTGAATACCGCGCCCTTGCTCTTCTTGCTGCTGAGACCATGTGGGTCACATATATTCTTCGCGAACTCCGCGCCACTCACACTGTTCCTGCTCTCTATTGTGACAACAAATCAACCATCTGTGTGGCCAAGAATTCCGTCCTACACACCAGAATGAAGCATGTTGATACCGATTGTCTCTTTGTTCGCGATGAAGTTCAGGCCGGCACCATGACTGTGCAGTATGTACCCACTGAAGAACAACCGGCTGATATTCTCACCAAGCCTCTCCCGAGCCGACAGCACGATTACCTCAGTTCCAAGCTTCCGTTCGCTTCCGCTCAGCTCAGCTTGAGGGGGGATAATAACAGATAGTATTAAATAAATAGTATAAAATAATATTAGTATTTACTGTGTACTAATCCTAGTCCTATTAGGATTAGTACTCCTTAATTCTAGTCCTATTAGGATTAGTACTCCTTCCTATATCTCCTATATATATCTCCCATGTATTCCCTTAACACTTGAATACAATAAATATTCCTTCATTAATGAAATCATATATTTACATAGAGGTCTTTTGAAAATATATTATCGTAATATCTTATCGAAATGGGTGATTTTCTTTAGTGGTCTAAGTCGAGATCTGAGAAAGCTATTATCTTAGAGAGATTATTAATTAACCAAGTATTAATTTAGTGAGGTTTCAGTGTAAAAGAATTGACAAATTCGACTTGAGCTTACAACTCTCTAATATGCAATAAATGATCGATTTCTAATTTAACGACATAAAATTTAAGTTATATGCCCTTATAAAGTAAAGCCTATAAAGTAATATATGTCTATCTCTATATTGAAAATTCATTAATTGTATAAAAATTAAAACTTAAATCCAATCATATATTTATTGGTTGTGACCTGTTTCACTAATTCTTTATAATCATTTACTTTTAAGAGGTTACTCACCCTTTTGATTATCATGGTAATGATTATAGCATGTTTGATCATACCACCAATATTTCTTTATTTTGATTTTTTTTTTAAAAAAGTACTCTTTCAAAGTTTTTTTTTTTAGAGAATAGAAGTTTGTATATATTCGAATAATCAATTTGAAAAAAAA
The DNA here is from genome assembly GCF_001406875.1 of Solanum pennellii. Classification (NCBI taxonomy): domain Eukaryota; kingdom Viridiplantae; phylum Streptophyta; class Magnoliopsida; order Solanales; family Solanaceae; genus Solanum; species Solanum pennellii. The sequence continues at coordinate 5,817,778 of NC_028646.1, forward strand.
AATATTTTTATTAATATTAGAGCAATATTTTATGCTCGACCAAATTTTCAAAAAGTGATATTAGGGAGAAACTACTTTTTCAACTTGTGAATGGTACTTTTGCTACTACTCAAAAATATGTTAAAAGATTGATCAAACACTTTAAGCTTTTAAGAAAAAAAAAAAGATAGCCTCACTAGCTTCGTTAAGACCAACTTATAGAAGGGTTGACTATTCATTAAGGGATATATGTAAAATATTTTTGATTTTGATGATGCCAACTAAGGTGCATTGAGTTTCCCTTTATCCATGCATTAATTAAGACATTTAAATTTTTATATTGTAACTCCCAAATCAACACACACATGATCAGCTATGTAAGAAAGATATAGTAAAAATATTTACAGAGTTTATGTAGCAAGCTTGCGGAGTAAATTCCAAAGCACCTTTAACTAGTACATGTTTACACTTGCAATGCTTCTTATTCCTTTCTAAGAAGAATTGTTTTTGTTATTTTATACATGGAAAAGAAGCCAAGCATGGGTAGGCAGAAGATCAAAATTGCCAAAATAGAAGTCAAGAAACAGCTCCAAGTCACATTCTCTAAACGTCGTTCAGGACTTTTCAAGAAAGCTAGTGAACTATGTACGCTATGTGGGGTTGAAATTACCATAATTGTTTTCTCCCCTGCGAGAAAAGCTTACTCCTTTGGCTACACTAATGTTGAGTCCATTATCGATAAGTTTCTTTCACGAAGTACTCATCCAATATCCAATAATCCACCTCATTTTTTTTTGGAGTCTCATAATAAACATGATGTTAATGTTTGTGAGCTCAACTTGCAACTCACTCAATTTCTTGATGAATTTGATGTTGAGAAGAAAAGAGTGAAGCATTTGATCAACTGAGTAAAAATTGTGAAAGTCAATATTGGTGGGAAACCCCTTTAGGTGAACTTGCCTACCATGAGCTTGAGCAATTAAAAAATTCTTTGGAAGACTTAAAAGAGAATGTGATGACTCATGCAAGCAATATTATGGTTGAGAATAGTAATTATAAATCATTTTTCAAGCCTGTTATGGATGTTTCAAATTATCCTCATAACCATGTTTTTGGTTATGATCATCATGGATTCTTTTAATTCTTTTTTCCTCATCTTTTGGTTAAATTAATCATAGCCAGAATCTCTTTGGTTGTCTTATTTATTACTCCCTCTGTATCTTTTTATATGTCACCTTTTTATTTTGCATTATGTAACTTAATCACTCTATCTTTATTTAATTTTTTTGGAACCAAAGTTTTCAATGAATGAATATGAATTAATTTATTTAGATCAATTAATTTAACCAATGAACATGAATAATTTATTTTGCTTTTTTACGCTGATCAAATGTATATTTTCAAGGCTAATAACTCACAAGGGTAAAAAAGGAACAATATAATAATTTATACATTGATTTTACGGAATAACAAGTATTATGGAATAACTAATTATAGAAAAGAATGTCATATAAAATAGGATGGAGGGAGTAATATAAGCTTCATTAATTAAAATGACATTAATACAGTGTAACCTTCTTCCTTTTCTATCATGTTATTATTTAAGAAAACCGATTTAAATAATATTCAACGGTACTATAGACATCTTTTAAAGGTTCAAGAAGAGAATAGAGAATATCACAAAAATTTGTATATGAAAGATTGAGAGAAAACTTTTCTATTAATATCCAATAAAGAATAGTAAAAAAGATGTTTATTGTGTCTTATTAGAAAAATCACAATCTTTCAATAAATTCACATTGAGAAAAATCATAATCAACCCTTAATATGAAAAGATTCTATTCAAATTATATCTTTTGGGAAAAATACTTCATTTCTGTTTAAAACCTTTTAAAACCCAACAATAATCACCTCATAAAGCTTAGCAATAATTGTTACAATTCATTCTCAAAAATTTCATAATGTGAAGAATTTTTAAAATCAATTATGTGTTTAAATAATGTGTATACTTAAACAAACAACACAAAATATACTTGAATGTCTCATGACCAAGAAAAGTTCATTTAAATTCCTAAAAGTTTTTGAACATTAAATTGAAGCGATAGTAAATGAAAATCCTGGCTTAAAGAGAGATGACAGATCTAACCAATATATATATTCACATCTTGGATGATTAATACTAACATTATTTTGCGAAAATAGATATAGAGACAAATCGTTGTCCAATCTGTATTAGTAAAACACTTTAAAAACTTTGAAATAGACTCTGTAACAATAAATTGAAAAAAAGAAGAAGAAGAAAATCGAGTCCCGATACTGAATGCATAGTGTGTTCTTAAAGAAATTATTAGCCGCAAGTATCCGATGTTATGGAAATATATCTTTCCAGAATAGAAAGATTTTACTCACCAGTATATCGGTACAAAAAATAATGGTGTAAGCGAACTCAACGGGAGCAAAGTACATATTTATTTGTGCAGAAGAAGAAAAAGTAATTTAAAAATTCATTATTGAAAAATAAGATAATACCCCTCTATTTATAGATAACAAAGGGTAGTGTGAATACTTTTATTGTGCCTTATTGTAATTGTCACAACTCCTTGAAAAAGTCAAAAATCATAACCTTTCATAAAGGAATAAAACATAAATGTGCTCTTTAACTTGACTTCAAATCACATTTATGTCCTTCAACTTTAGATGTGCACAAATAGACACTTAAACTTGTATAAAATTGAACAAATAGACACAGATGTACTACATGTAATCCTACATGTCAGTTTTTTTCCTATGTGATGTCCTACGTGTATTGTGTCATGTAGAACTCATGTGTTTATTTATTTAAAAGTTGGACAATTAAAGTGTTTGTTTGTGCAGGATGAAAGTTGGAGGTCAAAGTTAAAATTTGAATCCAAGTTTAGGGTCCAATATATGTATTATGTCTTTCATAAAAGTTGCAACTTTTTATAAAAGTCACCTATCTTAAGAAAATTCACAAGTCTTCATAAAAGTCGCACCTTTTCAGAACAGTCACACCTCTTCAGGAAAGTCATATCTCTTCATAAAAGTCACACCTTTTCAGAAAAATGAGACCTATTCAGAAAAGTCATAGCTCTTCATTTTCCATTCCAACCTGTTTAAAACACAAAACAAATCACACCACATGTATCAAAAGATATTATTGATAAATCCAATTTCCTTAAACAAAAAAAATGAGGTACTAGTTGGTAGACAGGACCAACAAAATAGATATAAAGACAAATCAAACCACATTAATGATTATCAAAGACAATACTGGTTACTTGAAAACAAAAATAAGCTACTAGTTAGTTGACACAACTTTACTCAACACAATCAGTCCTTGTCATATGTAATTAACACTGCTTGTCCTTGTCAATAAAACCTTGGTGATTGTTATCGTTTTTACCTGATAATCCTTCCTCTAATTTCTTCCCTTATATCAGATCATCGCAACAGTGTTCCCCAAACTGGATGGATTGTGGTTTCATTGGTGAAAGACCAATTCTGCCCTTTTTGTTTTGCGTTTGTGTGTTTTCCGATCTTATGTGACTCCATCACTATTTCAGAGAAGGTCTCGATTTGGCGTGTGTCACACCAAAATGTGAACTCCCTGTAGTTTTGTTTTCCATCAGCTACAGTCTTACCCAAGTCATTTGCACTGTCATCTGTCATCAAGGATGGTGGATCGGTATCGTTTGTAGCTGATGATCCTTCCTCTAATTTCTCCCCAGCGCAAGGACGTTCCACAGGCTGCATAAGTTTTGGTTTCTTGGGGAAAAGATTAATGCTGCAGTTTTTGTCGTCCTTGTGTTCTCTTAAAGCAGCCACCTTGCGTTTGTATTTTTTTCCTTGAAGTGGTCATTCAGGCCATCTTGACTTGTAGTACATACCGGACAAAGTTCATAACCACTCCGTAACATTTTTTGTTAGAGCACTAGTACTGCTTAATGAAGGTTTGTCATCAACCTCTTTAACTAGAATTATAGATTTTCGATTTCCTCCAGAGGAAACCGTTTCAGACTTATCCTGTAGTTGTAGGAAATATAGAAGAAGAATACTATATTAAGAGAATGCTCAAGTTTTATATAAGCTACTTAACACCACTTGAGATGATTACAATCATCAACTTCATCTCTATTTATACTAGTAATAATGTAAATCACAGGTCTTGCACAAATAACTAGATACATGTATCAGAATTTACTAGATACATTCAATACAAAATTCTAAAAAGACTTCTTGAAAAACTAAGAGACAATTTGAGAAGACTAAACATTGATGCATTAATTTCAACACTCCCCCTTAATGCATTTGCTTGATAACTCCAATGCATTCTCGAAGATAACAAATTTTTTCTCTAGGAAGTGCTTTTGTGAAGATGTCAACAAGTTGTTCTCCTGTCTTACAATAATGCAACGGAATTTCGCCTTTCTCTTGTGCTTCTCGGATAAAATTATACTTGATAGAAATATGCTTTGATCTTTCATGGTTGACTGAATTCTTCGCAGTTGCAATTGCTGATTTGTTATCACAATACAAACCAATCCCTCTTTTTTGTTTTTCACCAATGTTTTTAAATATTCTCCTAAGTCAAATGCTTGTGAAGTAGCCTTAGCTGCGGAAACATATTCTACTTCGGCAATGGATGACCAACAACACTTTGCTTTTTTGATTACCAAGAATAAATACTTGATCCAAATAAGAAAACATAACCACAAGTACTCTTCATGTCATCTATACTTCCGACACAATCACTATCAGAATAACCAATTAAGTTTAAATCTCCACCAAATTTATACATTATTCCATAATCAACTGTTCCTTGCAAGTAGCATAGAACACGCTTTGCAGCTCCAAGATGCACTTGGCTTGGTTCTTGCATGAATCATAATGTGTGACTTGTTGAAGTAAGATTAGCAAAGTTCCAATCAAGCTCCTATAAAGTGAGCTATTAGCTTTCTTTTCTCCATCATCTTTTCTAAACTTCTCATTTGCTGCTAATGGTATGGTCACAGACCTGCAATCCATTATTTTGAATTTTTGAAGAATACTTTCAGTATACTTCTTTTGAGGAATAAAAATTTCTTCTTTCACTTGAGAAACTTCGACGCCCAAAAGATACTTTAGCAACACAAGATCACTCATTTCATAGGCTTGCATCATATCTTGCTTGAATTTTTGCATCATTTTCACATCATTTTCGGTAAAGAGCAGATCATCCACATAAAGATAAATAATGATAATGTTGTCATGTTCTTTCTTCACATACTAAGTGGCTTCACTTTTTCTTCTCTGAAAATTATTTTTCAGAAAGTATGTATCAATTTCATTATACTAGGCTCTAAGAACTTGCTTCAGCCCATAAAGAGCTTTTTTTTGGCTTGTACACCTTTTCCCCTCGAACAAAATATCCTTGAGGTTGTTAAACATAAATCTCTTCATCAAGTTTTCCATTTAGAAATGCAGATTTAACATCAAGTTGAAATATCTTCCATTTCTTTTGTGCAGCAACAACAATTACAGTTCTAATTGTCTCAAGACGAGCAACTGAGAGAAAGTTCCATAAAAATCAATACCTGGTTTTTGCGTGAATCCTCAAGCAACCAACCTTGCTTTGTGCTTTTGAATATCTCCTTCCTAATTGAGTTTGATTTTCTAAATTCATTTTAGACTTACAATTTCTCTTTCTCTGGGTATACCTACAAGCTCCGAAGTATTTTTTTCAATTATCCGAATTTCTTCTTCCATGGCTTTCTTCCAAATATCATACTTTATTTCTTCTTCATAATTTTCTGGCTCAACACTGGCAAAGTTACATCTTTGATAAATGACACTCAATATTTTTGTTCATCTTGGAGGCGGTTCTTCATCATCTTAATCTGGAATTTCTCCCCCTTGAGGTACATCTTCCTCTTTCTCATCCTCTTCTTGATTTGACACATCTAAAGATATAATAACAGTATTCTCTATCTTTTTGTCCATCCAATTCCATGTTGTTTTTCATAAAAAATGACATCTCTACCAACAACAAATTTGTTAGTTTTAACATCGAGAAGCCTATTTCATTTTGTCACATCACTATAACCAAGAAATATATATTTTTGAATTTTTTCATATAATTTTGTTCTTTTCTCACCAGTTATATGAACATGACAAATATACCCGAAAATTTTAAAATGACTTAAAAAAGGTTTCATTCCACTCCAAGCTTCAGGTGTCTTGTCCTATAGTGCCTTTGTCGGGCACCTGTTAAGGATGTACACAGATGTATGTACTGCTTCTGCCCAAAAGTATTTTGGCAGCCTTTTCTCATTCATCATAGTTCTGACTATTTCAAATATTGTTTTATTTCTTCTTTCAGATACACCATTTTGTAGAGGAGTGTACCCTGCTGTAAGTTGCTTTTGAATGCCTTCATTTTTGCAATATTCTTCAAATTCTTCACTTGTATATTCACCTCCTCTATCATTGTGAATGATTTTGATGTTGTAACTTTTTTGCTTTTCAACAAGGACTTTAAATTTTTTGAATGTAGAAAATACTTCCGACTTTTCTTTCGAGAAATAAACACAAGTCATTCTTGAGAAATCACCAATAAATATTAGAAAATACCTTTGACTTCCAAGAGATGGATTCTTCATTAGACCGCAAATGTCGGTATGGATTAGTTCCAAAAGTACACTTGCTCTCAAAGACACTCCTTTTGAAAAAGATTTTCTTTGTTGCTTTCCAATTATACAACTTTCACATGGATCCACCTCAGTACGTATCTCAGGAAGGCCTTGCGTCATGTCTTTTTGCTTGAAAAGCTTCAAACCATGAAAATTCAAGTGACAATATCTTTTGTTCCAAAGGCATGAGTCATCTACAATTTCATTTTTAATGCATTGTAATGAAATTGCAAAGAAAATGTCTTTTTTTCGTCTTTACTTCAACAATGACTTTATTTGGATCAATTTTATCATAAGTCCTAAAATAATTATCTCTAAACACAAGAGAATAACCATTTTTTCATGAGTTGACCAACACTAAGCTAATTTTCTTCCGAGTCAATAACATAAAAAACATCATGAATTTGCTTACCTCTTCCTTTCATGTTGATCGAAATCGTACCTTTACCTTTTGCATCAATTAAGGCTTCATTCCCCATTCTCACTTTAGTAGTGATACTATTATTAATTGAAAGCAAAACATTTTCATCTCCAGTCATGTGATTACTACAACCACTATCAACATGTCATTTGTTGCTTTTTGTTGAAGTATTAGATCTATAAGTGAAGAAAAGGTTTTCTTCCCTTTCTTCCTCCCGTTTTTCACAAAAAATTGTTTGCTCCCATTTCTTGTGCCAGCAATCCTTCTCAATGTGGACAAACTATTAACAAAAGTTACATTGGGGCTTTACTTTGTGCCAACATATTTCTGCAGTGTGGTTAGTCTTTTTGCAAACTTTACAAAAAAAAAGACTAGAGTTTTTATCACATTTTTCTTCAACCTTCTTGCAAGAACTATCATGATCTTGCTTCCTTTTTGGCTTGGAATTCTTCTTCGGTTGATTTTTTGAAAAAAATTGAGAATTCTTATTTGTTCTGGACTGAAAAGTCATCTCTTTGGGTTGATCTTCACGAAAAAAATATTTGCTTCTCATGTGCACGAAATGATCCAACTAGATCTTTGATGGAAAGGTTAGAAAGATCTTTCGTCTTCTCAATGATAGCAACAATGTAATCACACTTTTCTGTGACACTAAGTAGAATCTTTTCCACAATTGTTGGTCAAAAATTGTATCACCAGGATTTCTCATTTCATAAACAATATTCATGACTATTGTGTAATATACATCTATTTTTTCAGATTTTATTATTTTCATGTTTCGGAACTCTCTTCTAAGAGTTTGAAGATTTATACTGCATACCTTTTCATCACCGTACAACTCGGTTTCTAGAAGCTCCCAAGCTTCATCTTTAGTCTCACAAGTAGCACTTCTTGCAAAATATGCTCTTGAGACTCCCATTTGAATTTTGCTCAAGAGTTTTGCATCTTGACGATAATTAGCCCGAACGTTTTTCATCTCTGCTGTTGTAAGGTCACCATCATTGTCTGGCTCTTCAAAGCCATTTACAATAATAGTCTACAAATCTTCAGCTTTCAAATGTGTTCTCATTCTTATCTTCGAGCAATCAAAATCTGATCCATCAAAAATGGAGTAAGAACAACTGATGAATCAGTGCCTTCATTTATTTTGGGTGCCATATTTTTTTCCTTCACCTAACCCATATTAAGAAAGAAAACCTGCTCTTGATACCAATTTGTAGGAAATATAGAAGTAGAATATTATATTTAGAGAATGCTCAAATTTTATATAGGCTACTTAAGACCACTTGAAATGATTATAATCATGAATTACATCTCTATTTGTACTAGTAATAATGTATATCAAATATCTTGCACAAATAACTAGATATATGTATCACAATTCACTAGATACATTTATTACAAAATTTTAACAAGACTTCTTGCAAAACTAAGAGACAATTTCGGAAGACTAAATATTGATGCATTAATTCAAACAGTATTATCAACACCAAAGGAAGTACTTCTCAGAAATTTAAACATATTGACGATTTCATAAACATTAAATGAATGTATTAATACAACAATAGTAGCTTGTACTAAAGCAAGGAACAACGGTCTGGGGCTAGGAACCTACAAGGCATCATCTCTCCTGATTCGTCTCAACCATGCCAGTACTCAGTTATTGCCATTGATAACGTTTTCTTTCTTACTGTTAACTAGTTCAGGGAATTATTTCCTAGGTTTGGTTGGTCAATTTAAAGTAACGATACAAGCAGGTGTAAAACCAGGGGGTTGTTCTTCTAAAATCTCCACCTCTGGACTTCGATTCAATGTTGAAAATTTTGATTCTCCGACATGGTACGGGAAAGGAACCTCTGAGATCATCTACTCAAAGACCTCATCCTGGATCTTCAATCTATCTCCTCCACACATTGGTTCTTTTCTTTCCATCAGAAATCACATGAGTCTTTTTAAAGTGCATGATAAAGAAGAGTAGAATTCCAGAAAATTTGTAAATGAAAAATGAGGGAAACCTCTAATTATAGCCAACAAAGACTAGTGCGGATAGGTGTTTATTGTGCCTTATCAAAAAATTGTTGGGCTTTGTGGAGGCTTGTGAGCCGGCCCGACCCATTACTGAAACCCTAGGTTAACCATTTGGTTTTCCTATAAATATGATCCTTGTATTTGTAATTCTGTAGTAGCACAAGTGAAATAAAATCCTCCTGTTACAGTCGTGGAGTAGGGAAACCGAACCACGTTAAATTCTTGTGTGTCCCGTTTGTGTTCCGTTTCTCTTTTCTCTAGATTATTTGTGTGTGTTGTGTGTTTAATTCCCAACAATTGGTATCAGAGCGAGGTTTCAACAACATTGTAACACAAACTGTGAGAAATTGTCACCTAGGGTTCTTGTGTGAAGAACTGTGTGCAGGGAGGAGTAGCCGCCGTTACCGTGTGGGTAACCTCAAGCAGCAGCCGGCTAGGAGAACCGCGCAGGGTGCGAACAGCCGTCGTCCGTGTGCTGTCCGTCGCGCCGTTCCGTTGGCCGCCGCGTCGAGGAGCCTCAGATCCAGCCGCGAGCGTCCAGATCGTGAGCATCGTCCAAATCGCCGCCCGCTGTCTGTAGACGCCGTTAAGGGAATTGCCGAAGTCCTTTGAGATGGCAGAAGATGGGAAGTTCCGAATTGAGAAGTTCGATGGTACAGATTTCAGTTGGTGGAAGATGCAGATTGAAGATTTGCTGGTTCAGAAAGATTTGGACGTAGTGTTGGGTGACAAGCAAGGAAAATTGTCTGATGCAGAGTGGGCAGTTTTGGATCGGAAAGCTATGTCAGTTATCCGACTCTCGTTGACCAAGAATGTTGCGTTCAACATTCTTAAGGAGAAGACAGCGAAAGGCATCTTGGAAGCCTTGTCTAACATGTACGAGAAGCCATCTGCAGCAAACAAAATTTTTCTGATTAGAGAGTTGGTGAACACAAAGATGAAGGAAGGCAGTTCAGTTACCGAGCACATCAACTCATTGAATTCGATCTTAGCCAGACTTTTGTCAGTTGGCATTAAGTTCGATGATGAAGTTCAAGCTTTACTACTGTTATCATCATTGCCTGACAGTTGGTCCGGAACGGTTACAGCAGTTGCCAGTTCAGTGGGACCTAATGGATTCACCTTTGAGAAGATTCGTGATCTCGTTCTTGGCGAGGATGTCAGAAGAAGGAGTTCTGGAGAATCATCAGGTGATATGCTAAACGTCGTCAGAGGCAGAGGAAATAACAGAGGTAGTGGGAGCAGGAACCGAAGAAGGAGTCAGTCAAAGGCTCGGGATGGCTCAGGTGTAACATGTTGGAACTGCAAGGAGGTGGGGCATTTCAGGAATCAATGCCAGAAAGACAAACAAGTCAACATTGCAGAAGACAGCGTCAACGAGGATTTGTTTATCTGTTGCGCGGAGAGCAATGTGGATTCCTGGGTCATGGATTCTGGTGCTTCTTTTCACGCTACCCACAGCAGTGAAGCATTGCAGAATCTGGTTATTGGAGACTTTGGAAAGGTAAGGCTTGCAGACGATAGAGCTCTTGATGTTACGGGCATGGGTGACATGGTGCTGAAGACGCCAGTCGGTTTCTGGACCTTGAAGGATGTCAGAGTTGTTCCAAGCTTGACGAAAAGTTTGATTTCTGTTAGGCAGTTGGATGAACAGGGACATCATGTGAAGTTCGGAAATGGGCAGTGGAAGGTCGTGAGGGGCAATCTTGTCATGGCTCGTGGAACAAAAAGAGGATCGTTGTATATTGTCGGATTACCGTCTGAGGGAGTGACCGTCCCAGTTCAGAAGAAAAACAAAGTCCGGTTCACAGAATCTCGTGGGCAGAAGAAGGTTGTCTTTGCAAGAAAGAAACCCAGAGCCACAGGTCAGATTCAGGATGAACGAGCAAGGAAAGGTTCAGGAAGACCAGTCAGAGGCGTTCGTGGCAGTGGGAGCACCGGCCGTGCTTCAGCCAAGGCTCCTAGAAGACAGTGGGTCAAGAGAACCAGTATTCCAGCTGTTGATACGTCTCCAGAAAATTTCTTGCTGAGTATGGAGAGTGTTTGTTCTCAGGGAGTTCTAGGATCCGGCAGTTCGTGTCTCAAGTGGGAGCCGGTAGGGACCGAGGACGAGTCAAGGGCAGTTTCAGCCGTGACTGATGTGTTGAAGCTTCGGGGAGCTTCAACGGGCCTTTCAGTTGACTGATGAGAAGGCCGCTGTAGCAGGAGAGAGTTGAAAAAGATTACTAGACATACAAGTGTTCTAAGTGGATGACAGTTGAAATTCTTCAAGCCTCCAAGTGGGAGATTGTTGGGCTTTGTGGAGGCTTGTGAGCCGGCCCGACCCATTACTGAAACCCTAGGTTAACCATTTGGTTTTCCTATAAATATGATCCTTGTATTTGTAATTCTGTAGTAGCACAAGTGAAATAAAATCCTCCTGTTACAGTCGTGGAGTAGGGAAACCGAACCACGTTAAATTCTTGTGTGTCCCGTTTGTGTTCCGTTTCTCTTTTCTCTAGATTATTTGTGTGTGTTGTGTGTTTAATTCCCAAGAAAAATTCATAACTTTTTGAAAAAATCACAATTCATCAAAAAATTTACAACTCTTACAACAACCACAACCCTTCAAATGTGAAGAAGTGTGATTTAAATTTCATGTTTTATCCGACTGAAGTTTTTTCCTTACAAAAGAAGTTCATTTCTCATCAATAATATCAGGTGATAAAGCTTCCCAAATATTCAACTATTAAAATCAACAAAAGGGTTTTGTTACCGATGATTAATTATTACAAAAGTTTCTCTTTATCAACTTTATTTTCTATCAGGTAGGAGGAAAAACTAATTTGTTCCTAGAATTTATATGTATTGGCTTCTCAGTAACTAATGATCTTGTATGAAATAATCAAGTATTATTACAAAATACTATAGTAATTATATCCATTAATGTACTGAGAAGTTACTTTTACTAATTATCTCTATCATTTTCCTCCTTTATGAAGATTATCTCCATCTTTATGATGATTATTCTTGTAACCTTACACCTCAGTAACATGTTTATGCCTAAACTTTTGTATGTCTCTATATAACACTATAAATAGAGACGTAAGAGTTCATATTGTTTATATTAGTATTACTTTCTCTATTTATAGTATACACAAAATATATAGAATTTTAAATTTCACGGGGTACATATATTCATTATCAAGAACTTCATGATGTGAAGAATTCTTAAAATCAATGGTGAGTTTAAATAACGTGTACCAGTAAAACAACAACATCAAATACATTTGAACAAATATAAAAAAACAAGGTGAATATAGAATTAAAAAGCAAAGAAAAGAATGGAAGATACATAAACAATGTTGTTAAAATCTGCAATGTTTCGTAACAAAGAAAAGTTTATTTAGATTCCTGCAGATTTTCTTAACAACAAATAAAGAGAAATTAAAAACATAGAAGAAATAGATAAACCAAAATCCTGTCTTTAGAGAGAGGTGACACATCTAACCAAATCATAGACATATACATGTATTCGTAGAACATTCATAGATGTCTTCTGCACTTGATCATTTTGCATAAATAGATAAAGATACAAATCTGTAGGAAATATAGAACGAGAATACTATCTTTTAGAGAATTTTCAAGTTTTATAGGCTATTTAAGACAACTTGATATAATTACAATAGTCAACTACATCTCTATTTATAATAGTAATAATGTAAATGAAAGGTCTTGCACAAATAACTAGATACATGTATCACAATTTATTAGATACATGTATTGCGAAATTCTAAAAGACCTCTTAAAAAACTAAGAGACAATTTCGGAACACTAAAAATTGATGCATTAATTCCAACGCCCCCCCTCCCCCCCTAATGCATTTGTTTGATAACTCCAATGCGTTCTCGAATATAGCAAATTTTTTTCTCTAAGAAGTTCTTTGGTGACAATAATACAACTGAATTTCGCCTTTCTCTTGTGCTTCTCTCATAAAATGATACTTGATGGAAATATGTTTTGATCTTTCATGGTTAACTGAATTCTTTAGAGTTGCAATTACTTATTTGTTATCACAATACAGAACAATCCTTCTGTTTTGTTTTTCACCAATGTCTTCAAATATTCTCCTAAGCCAAATAGCTTGAGAAGTAACCTTAGCTGCTGAAACATATTTTGCTTCGGCAGTGGATTGAGCAACAACACTTTGTTTTTTTGATAACCAAGAACAAATACTTGATCCAAATAAGAGAGCATAACCAGAGTACTCTTCATGTCATCTATACTTCTTGTCCAATCACTATCAGAATAACCAATTAAGTTCAAATCTCCAACAAATTTGTACATTATTATATAATTCATTGTTCCTTGCAAGTTGCAGAGAACACACTTTGCAGCTCCTAAATGCACTTGGCTTGTTTCTTGCATGAATCTGGATAATAAACTAGCAGCAAACATAATGTCTAGCCTTGTTAAAGTAAGATATAGCAAATTTCCAATCAAGCTCCTATAAAGTGAACTATTAGCTTTCTTTTCTCCATCATCTTTTCTAAACTTCTCATTTAGTGTTAATTAATGGTATGGACACATACTTGCGATCCATCAATTTAAATTTTTGAAGAATACTTTTAGTACACTTCTTTTGAGAAATGAAAACTCCTTCTTTCACTTGAAAACTTCGATGCCCAAAAAATAATTTAGCAACCCAAAATCACTCATTTCATAGGCTTGCATTATATCTTGCTTGAATTTTCGCATCATCTTCACATCATTTTCTATAAAGAGCAGATCATCCACATAGAGAAAAATAATGATAATGTTGTCATGTTCTTTCTTTACATACAAAGTGACTTCACTTTTACTTCTTTAAAAATTATTTTTCAAAAAATATATATACATGAATTTCATTGTACCAGGCTCTTGGAGCTTGCTTCATCCCATAAAGGGTTTTTTTTAGCGTGTACACCTTCTCTTATCCCCCTTGAATAAAAAATCCTCGAGGTTGTTCAACATAAATCTCTTCATCAAGTTTTCCATTTTGAAATGTAAATATAACTCAAGTTTAAATATCTTTGATTTCTTTTGTGCAACAAAAACAATTACAGTTCTTATTCACTCAAGACGAGCAACTGGAGAGAAAATTTTATAAAAATCAATACCTGGTTTTTGCGTGAGGCCTCTAGCAACCAACCTTGCTTTGTGCTTTTGAATATCTCCTTCCTTGTTGAGTTTGATTTTGTAAATCCATTTTAAACTACAACTTCTTTTTCACTGGGTTAAGCCACAAACTCCCAAATATTATCTTTTTCAATCATTCGAATTTCTTCTTACGTGGATTTCTTCCAAAAATCATGTTTCATTGATTCTTCATAATTTTCTGGCTCAACACCGGCAAAGCTACATCTCTGGTAGATGTCACTCAACATTTTTGTTCCTCTTGGAGGTGGTTCTTCATATTGTGAATATCAGATTTCTCCCCCTGGAGGAACATCTTCCTCTTCTTGATTTGACACATCTAAAGATATGATAACAATTTTTTCTATCCTTTTATCCTTCCAATTTCATGCTGTTGTTTCATAAAAAATGACAACTTTACTAACAACAAGTTTGTTAGTTTTGACATCGAGAAGCCTATATCCTTTTGTCACATCACTATAACCAAGAAATATATATTTTTGACTCTTTTCATCTAATTTATTCTTTTCTCAGTAGGTATATGAGCATAACAAATACACCCAAACTTTTAAATGACTTACAGAAGGTTTTATCCCACTCCAAGCTTCAACTGGTGTCTTGTCCTTTAGTGCCTTTGTCGAGCAACGGTTAAGGATGTACACTGTTGTATGTACTGCTTCTGCCTAAAAATATTTTGGCAACCCTTTCTCATTCATCGTAGTTCTTGCCATTTCAACAATTATTCTATTTCTTCTATAAGATACACCATTTTGTTGAGGAGTGTACCTTGCTGTAAGTTGCTTTTGAATGCCTTCGCTTTTGCAATTTCCTTCAAATTCTCACCTTGTGTATTCACCTATCACTTCGAATGGTTTTGATGCTGTAACTTTTTGCTTCTCGGCAAGGGCTTTAAATTTCTTGAATGTAGAATATGCTTCTGACTTTTTTTTTTCAAGAAATAAACCCAAGACATTCTTGAAAAATCATCGATAAAGATTAGAAAATACGTTTGACTTTCAAGAAATGGAGTCTTCATTTGTCCGCAAATGTCGGTGCGGATTAGTTCCAAAAAAACACTAGCTCTCCACGACACCCCTTTTGGAAAAGGGCTTCTATGTTGCTTTCCTATTATACAACTTTCACATAGATTCACCTCAGTATGTATCTAAGGAAGGCCTTGCACCATGTCTTTTTTATTGAGAAACTTCAAACCATGAAAATTGAAGTGACAAAATCTTTTGTGTCAAAGTCATGAATCATCTACAATTTCATTTTTAATGCATTTTAATGATATTGCAAAAAAAAGTTTCTTTTTATCATCTTTACTTCAACAATGACTTGATTTGGATTTGAATTTTTAAATCCTGCAATAATTATCTCTAAACACAAAAGAATAACCATTTTCCATGAGTTTACCAACACTAAGAAAATTTTCTTCCAAGTCAGGATAATAAAGGACATCATGAATTTGCTTACCGCTCCTTTCATGTTAATCGAAATGGTACCTTTAACTTTTGGATCAACTAAGGCTTCATTCCCAATTCTCACTTTATTAGTGATGTTGTTATTAATGTAGAGGAAATCCTTTTCATCTCCTGTCATGTGATTACAACAACTACTATCAACATATCATTTATTTCTTTTTATTCAAGCATCAGATTTAGAAGCAAAGAAAATGGTCTCTTCCTTTCTTCCTCCTGTTTTTCACAAAAATTTGTCTGCTCCCATTTCTTGTGTGAGCAATCCTTTTCAATGTGGCCAAACTTTTTACAAAAGTTACATTGGGGATTGCCTTTGTACTTACATTTTTCTGCAATGTGATTAGTCTTTTTGCAAACTTTACAAAAAAAGACTAGAGTTTTTCTCACCTTTTTCTTCAACATTTTTGAAAGAACCATCATGATCCTACTTCTTTTTTGGCTTTAAATTCTTCTTCTATTGATTTATTGAGAAATTTTGAGGATTCTCATTAGTTCAGGACTGGAAAGCTGTCTCTTTGGGTTGATCATCACGAAAATAATGTTGCTTCTTGTGTGCACGAAATGATCCAACTAGCTGTTTGATGGAAAGCTTAGAAAGATCTTTCGTCTCCTCACTGATAACAATAATGTACTCATATTTTTCTGTGACACTAATTAGAATCATTTCCATAACTTGTTTGTCAGAAATTGTATAACAATGATTTTTCATTTCATAAACAATATTCATGACTATTGTGTAATATTCATCTATTTTTTCAGATTCTATCATCTTCAAGTTTAGAAAATCTTTTTTTTAGAGTTTGAAGATTTATAGTGCGTACCTTTTCGTCACCGTACACCTCGGTTTCTAGAAACTCCCAAGCTTCCTTTTTAGTCTCACAAGTAGCAATTTTTACAAAATATGCTCTTGAGACTCCCATTTGAATTTTGCTCTAGATTTTGCATCTAGACGATACTAAACTTCATGATTTTTTATCTCTACTATTGTAAGTTCACTATCATTGTCTGGTTGTTCAAATTCATTTGCAACAATAGTCCACAAATCTTAAGCTTTAAGATGTTTTTCTTATTCTTATCTTCCAATATTCAAAATCATATCCATAAAAAATGGAGTAAGAACAACTGAATAATCAATACCTTCATTTAATTTAAATTTCATATTCATTCCTTCACTTAACCCTTGATTAAGAACAAAAACCTGCTCTGATACCAATTTGTAGGAAATGTAAAAGAAGAATACTATCTTTTAGAGAATGTTCAAGTTTTATATAGGTTATTTAAGGCCACTTGAGATGATTACAATCATTAACTAGATCTCTATTTATACTAGTAATAATGTAAATCAAAAGTCTTGCACAAATAACTAGATACATGTCCCACAATTGACTAGATACATGTATTATGAATTTCTAAAAAGACCTCTTGAAAAATTAAGAGATAATTTTGGAAGACTAAACATTGATGCATTAATTCCAACAAAATCACATCACATGTATCAAAAGGTACTTAAGAAATGCAATTTCCATGAAAAAACACAATGAGCTACTAGTTGGTAAAAAGTTGCAACAAAATAGATGAGAAAACCATACCACATAGATCCAAAGGTAATACTGATAACATCAGATTTCCTTTTTAAAAAAATAAGCTAACACAATCATTCCTCTGCATCTTTGTCCTTTCCAAATAGTTTTTGAAGATGCCGAACATGCTTCTTTCCTACCTTTTGAGTCTCCATCATCTTTTCGGAGAAGGTCCCTATTTTGCATGTGCCACACAAAAACTTGAACTCTCCATTGTTTTGTTTTTCATGAGTTGTGTTCTTTTTCAAGTCATTTGCACTTTCATCTATCAACAAAGATGGTGGATCATTATCGCTTGGACTTGATGATTCTTTCTCTGATTTCTTCCCTGATATTAGATCATTGCAAGGACGTGCCAGAAGCTGCATAAGTTTTGGTTTCTTTAAAAAAAAAACCAATTCTACAGTTTTTATCATCCTTGTGTTCTTTAAAAGCAGCCTCCTTGCGTTTGTGTTTTTTTCCTTGGAAGTGCATATTCAGGCAATCTTGATCTGTAGTAAATATCTGACAAAGTGCACAACTCCACTGTGTAACAATTCTCACTGGATCACTGCTAAACGAAGGCTTGTCAGCAACCGCTTTAATCAGTGTTATAGCTTTTCGTTTTGGTCCAGAGAAAATCGTGTCAGGCTTAGTCTGTATTATCAACAACAAAAGAAGCATTGTTCAAAAATTTAAACACCTCATAAATGGTTTATAGATCTTTATCTGAAAGCATATTAAATGAATGCATTAAAGCAATAGTAGCTTGTACTAAACGGCTTGGGGAGTACACACACATGAAAGTAACAGTGTTCAAGAAAGAGAGATTGAGAAACTACACAAACTTGAAAGTAAATACCAAATTAACATTCTAACCCATTCCGTCCATCCACAAAAACAGAGTGAAACAAAAGAAAAAAGTTACTACCTAAAAACATTCTTTTCCAGAATAGCAACTATGCTAGCTATTTTATTAGACACTGCCTCTCTAACAACTATTGTAGCTAGGTAAGATTTGCAAAATACTACTGGAAGAGTATGTTTATTAGTGAAGGCAACGTATTTAATAGAGTTACAAGGAAAATAATAAGAATCCTAAACGAACTGAACTAAAGTAATCTAAATAAATTTTAGCTACTGAACTAACTAATGCAATCCTAATACGACTAAACTACTAATTGATGTCTGAACTAAGGCCAAATGTCCTAATAATACTGACAGATAAAAAAATCATCTACTCAGCATATATTTAAGAATTAATAAACATGGCCAACAATAAAGAAAAACACGAACCAAGAAAAGTCCGCCAACGCCAGGGGCTGCACTTGTAAAATCTCCACCTTTGGACTTTGGTTCGCTGATGAAATTATTGGTTCCACAGCACGGTGGTGAAAAGGAACCTCTGAGAAGTGATCCATGTCATATGTAGACACAACAGAGACGCCCATTCCCATCTTTTCCTTAAACAACACGGAATCAGCCTGATTCTTGCAGAATGAAGCAAATCTGTCTCCTCTAAACATTGCTATTTCTCTTTCCATCATAAGGTCTCTCCTTACTTCCAACTCCAACATCTGTTTTTTTTATATGAGTTGAGAAGCCTCTTCTGCAATGATCTCTTTCCAGATACGCTCTTTATCAATCTCATTCCTTATTGCCTCAACCACATTGCTACTACGGTTCAATGACCCAGGCTCCATGAAACCAACTAAAACAAAAAAGAAATAAAAGATGGTATATGAATGCATACAATGAAACAAGGTTTTACCCCCTTTGTTCACTTTTAATGTCATGTTGTGTTTTTTCAAAGTTAATTTGAGTAATTCTCAAAGTTGAATTAGATTACATTAATAAGATAGTTTAAACCACAAATTTAGATATTCAAAAACTATACGAAAAATACTAAAACTAGCAATTTTTTGCACATAAATATGATGAAAAAATACATTGTAAAATGTTAGTCAAAGTTCTTATAGTTTGACTCTAAAATAGTAAACCACGATAATTAAAAATGGACGGAGGGATTATTTTTTATTTTTTGAAGACAAACCTGGAGGCATGATTGGATAAATTTGACTAGGGGATAGATCCTGGATATACCGTGGTTTCACGGTAAAATTAATACTTTTTCCTTAAGTTTAGTGTGTCCGAAAAGCCTTTTTGTGCTAATTTTTATATAAGTTTCTCTTTGTTTTGCAGGAAATCTGTCCAAAGCTGAATGCGGAGATTTTGAGCGAAGAAATGCAGAAGAGACCACCTACGGAGCTTATGACGGTCCATCGTGCTTGTGACGGTCCGTAGGTGGCAGCATAGTGCAGCTGCTGAAGGAAGATGGGGAAGTCTGACCAAGTGTGGGATTACGTAGCTTGTGACGGTCCGTCGTGGCTATGACGGTCCGTCCTGCAGGTTCATCGTGAAGTTCAGAGAAGTGATCCCAGTACCCAGATTCCAAGAGTTGAAGTGTTTTGGAACGAAGACCCTCGACGGACCGTTGTGCCTATGACGGTCCGTCATACTTACCGTCGAGGGGAATGAAGAGAGCAACAGAAGAAATTGCACAAGTATGGGACGACGGAGTCCATGACGGTCCGTTGTGACCACGACGGTCCGTCGCGAGGTCCGTCGACCCAGCCGCGTTTTGGCAGATTTCGAGCAATTAGAATCCTTGTTTAATTAGGTTTTTTTTTATAAATAGTTCGAAAACCTCGTTTTTGAGGTTAGACACCCGATAGTTAGACTCTTAGATTATTAAAACTCCGTATTGGTGAACATTGTATTGGGAGATTCTTGATAATCATAGGCTTTTTGTGAGATTATTGATTACTTTGAGAATTCTTGCAAGTGATTTTTGGTGATTAATCAAGCAAACTTTTGGATTTTACTCTTTCTCATTGAAGTAAGTACATGAACTCTTATTTAATATATTTGAATATTGTGTTTATGGTCATGAGTAACTAAACTCCATAACTAGGGTTGTGGGAACCATAGGCAAATAATGAGATAACCCCTAACTAAAATAACAATTCTAGAATAGTGTCTTGCATGTATTAATAATTTTTTCGCTTAGAAGTCTTTTTAACGGATGACCAACGTTAGAACTCGCCTTAATGCTACTTGCCGGACCAAGGAGGTAGATAATAGGAAAAGAATTATGAACATAGATTTAGTGTATACTATCTAATAGACTAGTATTGATTGGTACGAAGTAATAACTTAGTCAAATATCGAATACTATGCTTAATATGAGCTAAGGATAAGGGTTAGGATAGCAACACACATAGCCAGACCAAGGTGCGGAGTGAGATTTTCTAGATGCCGGACCAAGGATTTAGAAATACATAACTTATCACTTTGCATGAATGATGTTAGGATCGGCCGGCTCATCCTCGGAATCCGAAAAGAAAAGAGAGACAGAACGGAATCACTTTGTTTCAGTGACATATCTAATCAGACTGAATAGGATTTGAAGAGCTGTCATGATCATTCACATAAATTTCAGTGAACTATTGAAGCTATCAGTGCAAGATACTAGGAAAGAATTGTTATAGTTAGAATTATCAAGTTATGAACCTGTGGGGAACACGTAAACCCTAGTTACTTTGATTAA